>NW_024465941.1:0-171021 GCF_017591425.1 Ochotona curzoniae | reverse complement strand
GTGTGTGGGTGAATGGCAATATTCGAATTGGCCAGCAGGGGTCTTCCAGTGCCAAAACGACTCCACTTGGCTCATTCACTTCACATACCATCAGCTTGTGGAGCAGATCTAGAGGGAAACCCTGTTTGGTCACTTCTTGTCCAATGTCCATGGAGCCCAGGATGATGCAATCAAGCATGTTGAGCACCCACACAAAACAAGGATGCAGATCCTCAGTCCAGGCGCTAACAACTCCACATCCAGAGACAAGTTCAGCGCCCAAGCCATTTTCAGCTACCATGCAACATGATGGCTCTGGCAGCACATATGCCTGAAAGTGTATGTGATGCCTGGGGAACTGAGTGTGTGGGTGAATGGCAATATTCGAATTGGCCAGCAGGGGTCTTCCAGTGCCAAAACCACTCCACTTGGCTCATTCACTTCACATACCATCAGCTTGTGGAGCAGATCTAGAGGGAAACCCTGTTTGGTCACTTCTTGTCCAATGTCCATGGAGCCCAGGATGATGCAATCAAGCATGTTGAGCACCCACACAAAACAAGGATGCAGATCCTCAGTCCAGGCGCTAACAACTCCACATCCAGAGACAAGTTCAGCGCCCAAGCCATTTTCAGCTACCATGCAACATGATGGCTCTGGCAGCACATATGCCTGAAAGTGTATGTGATGCCTGGGGAACTGAGTGTGTGGGTGAATGGCAATATTCGAATTGGCCAGCAGGGGTCTTCCAGTGCCAAAACCACTCCACTTGGCTCATTCACTTCACATACCATCAGCTTGTGGAGCAGATCTAGAGGGAAACCCTGTTTGGTCACTTCTTGTCCAATGTCCATGGAGCCCAGGATGATGCAATCAAGCATGTTGAGCACCCACACAAAACAAGGATGCAGATCCTCAGTCCAGGCGCTAACAACTCCACATCCAGAGACAAGTTCAGCGCCCAAGCCATTTTCAGCTACCATGCAACATGATGGCTCTGGCAGCACATATGCCTGAAAGTGTATGTGATGCCTGGGGAACTGAGTGTGTGGGTGAATGGCAATATTCGAATTGGCCAGCAGGGGTCTTCCAGTGCCAAAACCACTCCACTTGGCTCATTCACTTCACATACCATCAGCTTGTGGAGCAGATCTAGAGGGAAACCCTGTTTGGTCACTTCTTGTCCAATGTCCATGGAGCCCAGGATGATGCAATCAAGCATGTTGAGCACCCACACAAAACAAGGATGCAGATCCTCAGTCCAGGCGCTAACAACTCCACATCCAGAGACAAGTTCAGCGCCCAAGCCATTTTCAGCTACCATGCAACATGATGGCTCTGGCAGCACATATGCCTGAAAGTGTATGTGATGCCTGGGAACTGAGTGTGTGGGTGAATGGCAATATTCGAATTGGCCAGCAGGGGTCTTCCAGTGCCAAAACCACTCCACTTGGCTCATTCACTTCACATACCATCAGCTTGTGGAGCAGATCTAGAGGGAAACCCTGTTTGGTCACTTCTTGTCCAATGTCCATGGAGCCCAGGATGATGCAATCAAGCATGTTGAGCACCCACACAAAACAAGGATGCAGATCCTCAGTCCAGGCGCTAACAACTCCACATCCAGAGACAAGTTCAGCGCCCAAGCCATTTTCAGCTACCATGCAACATGATGGCTCTGGCAGCACATATGCCTGAAAGTGTATGTGATGCCTGGGGAACTGAGTGTGTGGGTGAATGGCAATATTCGAATTGGCCAGCAGGGGTCTTCCAGTGCCAAAACCACTCCACTTGGCTCATTCACTTCACATACCATCAGCTTGTGGAGCAGATCTAGAGGGAAACCCTGTTTGGTCACTTCTTGTCCAATGTCCATGGAGCCCAGGATGATGCAATCAAGCATGTTGAGCACCCACACAAAACAAGGATGCAGATCCTCAGTCCAGGCGCTAACAACTCCACATCCAGAGACAAGTTCAGCGCCCAAGCCATTTTCAGCTACCATGCAACATGATGGCTCTGGCAGCACATATGCCTGAAAGTGTATGTGATGCCTGGGGAACTGAGTGTGTGGGTGAATGGCAATATTCGAATTGGCCAGCAGGGGTCTTCCAGTGCCAAAACCACTCCACTTGGCTCATTCACTTCACATACCATCAGCTTGTGGAGCAGATCTAGAGGGAAACCCTGTTTGGTCACTTCTTGTCCAATGTCCATGGAGCCCAGGATGATGCAATCAAGCATGTTGAGCACCCACACAAAACAAGGATGCAGATCCTCAGTCCAGGCGCTAACAACTCCACATCCAGAGACAAGTTCAGCGCCCAAGCCATTTTCAGCTACCATGCAACATGATGGCTCTGGCAGCACATATGCCTGAAAGTGTATGTGATGCCTGGGGAACTGAGTGTGTGGGTGAATGGCAATATTCGAATTGGCCAGCAGGGGTCTTCCAGTGCCAAAACCACTCCACTTGGCTCATTCACTTCACATACCATCAGCTTGTGGAGCAGATCTAGAGGGAAACCCTGTTTGGTCACTTCTTGTCCAATGTCCATGGAGCCCAGGATGATGCAATCAAGCATGTTGAGCACCCACACAAAACAAGGATGCAGATCCTCAGTCCAGGCGCTAACAACTCCACATCCAGAGACAAGTTCAGCGCCCAAGCCATTTTCAGCTACCATGCAACATGATGGCTCTGGCAGCACATATGCCTGAAAGTGTATGTGATGCCTGGGGAACTGAGTGTGTGGGTGAATGGCAATATTCGAATTGGCCAGCAGGGGTCTTCCAGTGCCAAAACCACTCCACTTGGCTCATTCACTTCACATACCATCAGCTTGTGGAGCAGATCTAGAGGGAAACCCTGTTTGGTCACTTCTTGTCCAATGTCCATGGAGCCCAGGATGATGCAATCAAGCATGTTGAGCACCCACACAAAACAAGGATGCAGATCCTCAGTCCAGGCGCTAACAACTCCACATCCAGAGACAAGTTCAGCGCCCAAGCCATTTTCAGCTACCATGCAACATGATGGCTCTGGCAGCACATATGCCTGAAAGTGTATGTGATGCCTGGGGAACTGAGTGTGTGGGTGAATGGCAATATTCGAATTGGCCAGCAGGGGTCTTCCAGTGCCAAAACCACTCCACTTGGCTCATTCACTTCACATACCATCAGCTTGTGGAGCAGATCTAGAGGGAAACCCTGTTTGGTCACTTCTTGTCCAATGTCCATGGAGCCCAGGATGATGCAATCAAGCATGTTGAGCACCCACACAAAACAAGGATGCAGATCCTCAGTCCAGGCGCTAACAACTCCACATCCAGAGACAAGTTCAGCGCCCAAGCCATTTTCAGCTACCATGCAACATGATGGCTCTGGCAGCACATATGCCTGAAAGTGTATGTGATGCCTGGGGAACTGAGTGTGTGGGTGAATGGCAATATTCGAATTGGCCAGCAGGGGTCTTCCAGTGCCAAAACCACTCCACTTGGCTCATTCACTTCACATACCATCAGCTTGTGGAGCAGATCTAGAGGGAAACCCTGTTTGGTCACTTCTTGTCCAATGTCCATGGAGCCCAGGATGATGCAATCAAGCATGTTGAGCACCCACACAAAACAAGGATGCAGATCCTCAGTCCAGGCGCTAACAACTCCACATCCAGAGACAAGTTCAGCGCCCAAGCCATTTTCAGCTACCATGCAACATGATGGCTCTGGCAGCACATATGCCTGAAAGTGTATGTGATGCCTGGGGAACTGAGTGTGTGGGTGAATGGCAATATTCGAATTGGCCAGCAGGGGTCTTCCAGTGCCAAAACGACTCCACTTGGCTCATTCACTTCACATACCATCAGCTTGTGGAGCAGATCTAGAGGGAAACCCTGTTTGGTCACTTCTTGTCCAATGTCCATGGAGCCCAGGATGATGCAATCAAGCATGTTGAGCACCCACACAAAACAAGGATGCAGATCCTCAGTCCAGGCGCTAACAACTCCACATCCAGAGACAAGTTCAGCGCCCAAGCCATTTTCAGCTACCATGCAACATGATGGCTCTGGCAGCACATATGCCTGAAAGTGTATGTGATGCCTGGGGAACTGAGTGTGTGGGTGAATGGCAATATTCGAATTGGCCAGCAGGGGTCTTCCAGTGCCAAAACCACTCCACTTGGCTCATTCACTTCACATACCATCAGCTTGTGGAGCAGATCTAGAGGGAAACCCTGTTTGGTCACTTCTTGTCCAATGTCCATGGAGCCCAGGATGATGCAATCAAGCATGTTGAGCACCCACACAAAACAAGGATGCAGATCCTCAGTCCAGGCGCTAACAACTCCACATCCAGAGACAAGTTCAGCGCCCAAGCCATTTTCAGCTACCATGCAACATGATGGCTCTGGCAGCACATATGCCTGAAAGTGTATGTGATGCCTGGGGAACTGAGTGTGTGGGTGAATGGCAATATTCGAATTGGCCAGCAGGGGTCTTCCAGTGCCAAAACGACTCCACTTGGCTCATTCACTTCACATACCATCAGCTTGTGGAGCAGATCTAGAGGGAAACCCTGTTTGGTCACTTCTTGTCCAATGTCCATGGAGCCCAGGATGATGCAATCAAGCATGTTGAGCACCCACACAAAACAAGGATGCAGATCCTCAGTCCAGGCGCTAACAACTCCACATCCAGAGACAAGTTCAGCGCCCAAGCCATTTTCAGCTACCATGCAACATGATGGCTCTGGCAGCACATATGCCTGAAAGTGTATGTGATGCCTGGGGAACTGAGTGTGTGGGTGAATGGCAATATTCGAATTGGCCAGCAGGGGTCTTCCAGTGCCAAAACCACTCCACTTGGCTCATTCACTTCACATACCATCAGCTTGTGGAGCAGATCTAGAGGGAAACCCTGTTTGGTCACTTCTTGTCCAATGTCCATGGAGCCCAGGATGATGCAATCAAGCATGTTGAGCACCCACACAAAACAAGGATGCAGATCCTCAGTCCAGGCGCTAACAACTCCACATCCAGAGACAAGTTCAGCGCCCAAGCCATTTGCAGCTACCATGCAACATGATGGCTCTGGCAGCACATATGCCTGAAAGTGTATGTGATGCCTGGGGAACTGAGTGTGTGGGTGAATGGCAATATTCGAATTGGCCAGCAGGGGTCTTCCAGTGCCAAAACCACTCCACTTGGCTCATTCACTTCACATACCATCAGCTTGTGGAGCAGATCTAGAGGGAAACCCTGTTTGGTCACTTCTTGTCCAATGTCCATGGAGCCCAGGATGATGCAATCAAGCATGTTGAGCACCCACACAAAACAAGGATGCAGATCCTCAGTCCAGGCGCTAACAACTCCACATCCAGAGACAAGTTCAGCGCCCAAGCCATTTTCAGCTACCATGCAACATGATGGCTCTGGCAGCACATATGCCTGAAAGTGTATGTGATGCCTGGGGAACTGAGTGTGTGGGTGAATGGCAATATTCGAATTGGCCAGCAGGGGTCTTCCAGTGCCAAAACCACTCCACTTGGCTCATTCACTTCACATACCATCAGCTTGTGGAGCAGATCTAGAGGGAAACCCTGTTTGGTCACTTCTTGTCCAATGTCCATGGAGCCCAGGATGATGCAATCAAGCATGTTGAGCACCCACACAAAACAAGGATGCAGATCCTCAGTCCAGGCGCTAACAACTCCACATCCAGAGACAAGTTCAGCGCCCAAGCCATTTTCAGCTACCATGCAACATGATGGCTCTGGCAGCACATATGCCTGAAAGTGTATGTGATGCCTGGGGAACTGAGTGTGTGGGTGAATGGCAATATTCGAATTGGCCAGCAGGGGTCTTCCAGTGCCAAAACCACTCCACTTGGCTCATTCACTTCACATACCATCAGCTTGTGGAGCAGATCTAGAGGGAAACCCTGTTTGGTCACTTCTTGTCCAATGTCCATGGAGCCCAGGATGATGCAATCAAGCATGTTGAGCACCCACACAAAACAAGGATGCAGATCCTCAGTCCAGGCGCTAACAACTCCACATCCAGAGACAAGTTCAGCGCCCAAGCCATTTTCAGCTACCATGCAACATGATGGCTCTGGCAGCACATATGCCTGAAAGTGTATGTGATGCCTGGGGAACTGAGTGTGTGGGTGAATGGCAATATTCGAATTGGCCAGCAGGGGTCTTCCAGTGCCAAAACCACTCCACTTGGCTCATTCACTTCACATACCATCAGCTTGTGGAGCAGATCTAGAGGGAAACCCTGTTTGGTCACTTCTTGTCCAATGTCCATGGAGCCCAGGATGATGCAATCAAGCATGTTGAGCACCCACACAAAACAAGGATGCAGATCCTCAGTCCAGGCGCTAACAACTCCACATCCAGAGACAAGTTCAGCGCCCAAGCCATTTTCAGCTACCATGCAACATGATGGCTCTGGCAGCACATATGCCTGAAAGTGTATGTGATGCCTGGGGAACTGAGTGTGTGGGTGAATGGCAATATTCGAATTGGCCAGCAGGGGTCTTCCAGTGCCAAAACGACTCCACTTGGCTCATTCACTTCACATACCATCAGCTTGTGGAGCAGATCTAGAGGGAAACCCTGTTTGGTCACTTCTTGTCCAATGTCCATGGAGCCCAGGATGATGCAATCAAGCATGTTGAGCACCCACACAAAACAAGGATGCAGATCCTCAGTCCAGGCGCTAACAACTCCACATCCAGAGACAAGTTCAGCGCCCAAGCCATTTTCAGCTACCATGCAACATGATGGCTCTGGCAGCACATATGCCTGAAAGTGTATGTGATGCCTGGGGAACTGAGTGTGTGGGTGAATGGCAATATTCGAATTGGCCAGCAGGGGTCTTCCAGTGCCAAAACCACTCCACTTGGCTCATTCACTTCACATACCATCAGCTTGTGGAGCAGATCTAGAGGGAAACCCTGTTTGGTCACTTCTTGTCCAATGTCCATGGAGCCCAGGATGATGCAATCAAGCATGTTGAGCACCCACACAAAACAAGGATGCAGATCCTCAGTCCAGGCGCTAACAACTCCACATCCAGAGACAAGTTCAGCGCCCAAGCCATTTTCAGCTACCATGCAACATGATGGCTCTGGCAGCACATATGCCTGAAAGTGTATGTGATGCCTGGGGAACTGAGTGTGTGGGTGAATGGCAATATTCGAATTGGCCAGCAGGGGTCTTCCAGTGCCAAAACCACTCCACTTGGCTCATTCACTTCACATACCATCAGCTTGTGGAGCAGATCTAGAGGGAAACCCTGTTTGGTCACTTCTTGTCCAATGTCCATGGAGCCCAGGATGATGCAATCAAGCATGTTGAGCACCCACACAAAACAAGGATGCAGATCCTCAGTCCAGGCGCTAACAACTCCACATCCAGAGACAAGTTCAGCGCCCAAGCCATTTTCAGCTACCATGCAACATGATGGCTCTGGCAGCACATATGCCTGAAAGTGTATGTGATGCCTGGGGAACTGAGTGTGTGGGTGAATGGCAATATTCGAATTGGCCAGCAGGGGTCTTCCAGTGCCAAAACCACTCCACTTGGCTCATTCACTTCACATACCATCAGCTTGTGGAGCAGATCTAGAGGGAAACCCTGTTTGGTCACTTCTTGTCCAATGTCCATGGAGCCCAGGATGATGCAATCAAGCATGTTGAGCACCCACACAAAACAAGGATGCAGATCCTCAGTCCAGGCGCTAACAACTCCACATCCAGAGACAAGTTCAGCGCCCAAGCCATTTTCAGCTACCATGCAACATGATGGCTCTGGCAGCACATATGCCTGAAAGTGTATGTGATGCCTGGGGAACTGAGTGTGTGGGTGAATGGCAATATTCGAATTGGCCAGCAGGGGTCTTCCAGTGCCAAAACCACTCCACTTGGCTCATTCACTTCACATACCATCAGCTTGTGGAGCAGATCTAGAGGGAAACCCTGTTTGGTCACTTCTTGTCCAATGTCCATGGAGCCCAGGATGATGCAATCAAGCATGTTGAGCACCCACACAAAACAAGGATGCAGATCCTCAGTCCAGGCGCTAACAACTCCACATCCAGAGACAAGTTCAGCGCCCAAGCCATTTTCAGCTACCATGCAACATGATGGCTCTGGCAGCACATATGCCTGAAAGTGTATGTGATGCCTGGGGAACTGAGTGTGTGGGTGAATGGCAATATTCGAATTGGCCAGCAGGGGTCTTCCAGTGCCAAAACCACTCCACTTGGCTCATTCACTTCACATACCATCAGCTTGTGGAGCAGATCTAGAGGGAAACCCTGTTTGGTCACTTCTTGTCCAATGTCCATGGAGCCCAGGATGATGCAATCAAGCATGTTGAGCACCCACACAAAACAAGCATGCAGATCCTCAGTCCAGGCGCTAACAACTCCACATCCAGAGACAAGTTCAGCGCCCAAGCCATTTTCAGCTACCATGCAACATGATGGCTCTGGCAGCACATATGCCTGAAAGTGTATGTGATGCCTGGGGAACTGAGTGTGTGGGTGAATGGCAATATTCGAATTGGCCAGCAGGGGTCTTCCAGTGCCAAAACCACTCCACTTGGCTCATTCACTTCACATACCATCAGCTTGTGGAGCAGATCTAGAGGGAAACCCTGTTTGGTCACTTCTTGTCCAATGTCCATGGAGCCCAGGATGATGCAATCAAGCATGTTGAGCACCCACACAAAACAAGGATGCAGATCCTCAGTCCAGGCGCTAACAACTCCACATCCAGAGACAAGTTCAGCGCCCAAGCCATTTTCAGCTACCATGCAACATGATGGCTCTGGCAGCACATATGCCTGAAAGTGTATGTGATGCCTGGGGAACTGAGTGTGTGGGTGAATGGCAATATTCGAATTGGCCAGCAGGGGTCTTCCAGTGCCAAAACCACTCCACTTGGCTCATTCACTTCACATACCATCAGCTTGTGGAGCAGATCTAGAGGGAAACCCTGTTTGGTCACTTCTTGTCCAATGTCCATGGAGCCCAGGATGATGCAATCAAGCATGTTGAGCACCCACACAAAACAAGGATGCAGATCCTCAGTCCAGGCGCTAACAACTCCACATCCAGAGACAAGTTCAGCGCCCAAGCCATTTTCAGCTACCATGCAACATGATGGCTCTGGCAGCACATATGCCTGAAAGTGTATGTGATGCCTGGGGAACTGAGTGTGTGGGTGAATGGCAATATTCGAATTGGCCAGCAGGGGTCTTCCAGTGCCAAAACCACTCCACTTGGCTCATTCACTTCACATACCATCAGCTTGTGGAGCAGATCTAGAGGGAAACCCTGTTTGGTCACTTCTTGTCCAATGTCCATGGAGCCCAGGATGATGCAATCAAGCATGTTGAGCACCCACACAAAACAAGGATGCAGATCCTCAGTCCAGGCGCTAACAACTCCACATCCAGAGACAAGTTCAGCGCCCAAGCCATTTTCAGCTACCATGCAACATGATGGCTCTGGCAGCACATATGCCTGAAAGTGTATGTGATGCCTGGGGAACTGAGTGTGTGGGTGAATGGCAACATTCGAATTGGCCAGCAGGGGTCTTCCAGTGCCAAAACCACTCCACTTGGCTCATTCACTTCACATACCATCAGCTTGTGGAGCAGATCTAGAGGGAAACCCTGTTTGGTCACTTCTTGTCCAATGTCCATGGAGCCCAGGATGATGCAATCAAGCATGTTGAGCACCCACACAAAACAAGGATGCAGATCCTCAGTCCAGGCGCTAACAACTCCACATCCAGAGACAAGTTCAGCGCCCAAGCCATTTTCAGCTACCATGCAACATGATGGCTCTGGCAGCACATATGCCTGAAAGTGTATGTGATGCCTGGGGAACTGAGTGTGTTGGTGAATGGCAATATTCGAATTGGCCAGCAGGGGTCTTCCAGTGCCAAAACCACTCCACTTGGCTCATTCACTTCACATACCATCAGCTTGTGGAGCAGATCTAGAGGGAAACCCTGTTTGGTCACTTCTTGTCCAATGTCCATGGAGCCCAGGATGATGCAATCAAGCATGTTGAGCACCCACACAAAACAAGGATGCAGATCCTCAGTCCAGGCGCTAACAACTCCACATCCAGAGACAAGTTCAGCGCCCAAGCCATTTTCAGCTACCATGCAACATGATGGCTCTGGCAGCACATATGCCTGAAAGTGTATGTGATGCCTGGGGAACTGAGTGTGTGGGTGAATGGCAATATTCGAATTGGCCAGCAGGGGTCTTCCAGTGCCAAAACCACTCCACTTGGCTCATTCACTTCACATACCATCAGCTTGTGGAGCAGATCTAGAGGGAAACCCTGTTTGGTCACTTCTTGTCCAATGTCCATGGAGCCCAGGATGATGCAATCAAGCATGTTGAGCACCCACACAAAACAAGGATGCAGATCCTCAGTCCAGGCGCTAACAACTCCACATCCAGAGACAAGTTCAGCGCCCAAGCCATTTTCAGCTACCATGCAACATGATGGCTCTGGCAGCACATATGCCTGAAAGTGTATGTGATGCCTGGGGAACTGAGTGTGTGGGTGAATGGCAATATTCGAATTGGCCAGCAGGGGTCTTCCAGTGCCAAAACGACTCCACTTGGCTCATTCACTTCACATACCATCAGCTTGTGGAGCAGATCTAGAGGGAAACCCTGTTTGGTCACTTCTTGTCCAATGTCCATGGAGCCCAGGATGATGCAATCAAGCATGTTGAGCACCCACACAAAACAAGGATGCAGATCCTCAGTCCAGGCGCTAACAACTCCACATCCAGAGACAAGTTCAGCGCCCAAGCCATTTTCAGCTACCATGCAACATGATGGCTCTGGCAGCACATATGCCTGAAAGTGTATGTGATGCCTGGGGAACTGAGTGTGTGGGTGAATGGCAATATTCGAATTGGCCAGCAGGGGTCTTCCAGTGCCAAAACCACTCCACTTGGCTCATTCACTTCACATACCATCAGCTTGTGGAGCAGATCTAGAGGGAAACCCTGTTTGGTCACTTCTTGTCCAATGTCCATGGAGCCCAGGATGATGCAATCAAGCATGTTGAGCACCCACACAAAACAAGGATGCAGATCCTCAGTCCAGGCGCTAACAACTCCACATCCAGAGACAAGTTCAGCGCCCAAGCCATTTTCAGCTACCATGCAACATGATGGCTCTGGCAGCACATATGCCTGAAAGTGTATGTGATGCCTGGGGAACTGAGTGTGTGGGTGAATGGCAATATTCGAATTGGCCAGCAGGGGTCTTCCAGTGCCAAAACCACTCCACTTGGCTCATTCACTTCACATACCATCAGCTTGTGGAGCAGATCTAGAGGGAAACCCTGTTTGGTCACTTCTTGTCCAATGTCCATGGAGCCCAGGATGATGCAATCAAGCATGTTGAGCACCCACACAAAACAAGGATGCAGATCCTCAGTCCAGGCGCTAACAACTCCACATCCAGAGACAAGTTCAGCGCCCAAGCCATTTTCAGCTACCATGCAACATGATGGCTCTGGCAGCACATATGCCTGAAAGTGTATGTGATGCCTGGGGAACTGAGTGTGTGGGTGAATGGCAATATTCGAATTGGCCAGCAGGGGTCTTCCAGTGCCAAAACCACTCCACTTGGCTCATTCACTTCACATACCATCAGCTTGTGGAGCAGATCTAGAGGGAAACCCTGTTTGGTCACTTCTTGTCCAATGTCCATGGAGCCCAGGATGATGCAATCAAGCATGTTGAGCACCCACACAAAACAAGGATGCAGATCCTCAGTCCAGGCGCTAACAACTCCACATCCAGAGACAAGTTCAGCGCCCAAGCCATTTTCAGCTACCATGCAACATGATGGCTCTGGCAGCACATATGCCTGAAAGTGTATGTGATGCCTGGGGAACTGAGTGTGTGGGTGAATGGCAATATTCGAATTGGCCAGCAGGGGTCTTCCAGTGCCAAAACCACTCCACTTGGCTCATTCACTTCACATACCATCAGCTTGTGGAGCAGATCTAGAGGGAAACCCTGTTTGGTCACTTCTTGTCCAATGTCCATGGAGCCCAGGATGATGCAATCAAGCATGTTGAGCACCCACACAAAACAAGGATGCAGATCCTCAGTCCAGGCGCTAACAACTCCACATCCAGAGACAAGTTCAGCGCCCAAGCCATTTTCAGCTACCATGCAACATGATGGCTCTGGCAGCACATATGCCTGAAAGTGTATGTGATGCCTGGGGAACTGAGTGTGTGGGTGAATGGCAATATTCGAATTGGCCAGCAGGGGTCTTCCAGTGCCAAAACGACTCCACTTGGCTCATTCACTTCACATACCATCAGCTTGTGGAGCAGATCTAGAGGGAAACCCTGTTTGGTCACTTCTTGTCCAATGTCCATGGAGCCCAGGATGATGCAATCAAGCATGTTGAGCACCCACACAAAACAAGGATGCAGATCCTCAGTCCAGGCGCTAACAACTCCACATCCAGAGACAAGTTCAGCGCCCAAGCCATTTTCAGCTACCATGCAACATGATGGCTCTGGCAGCACATATGCCTGAAAGTGTATGTGATGCCTGGGGAACTGAGTGTGTGGGTGAATGGCAATATTCGAATTGGCCAGCAGGGGTCTTCCAGTGCCAAAACCACTCCACTTGGCTCATTCACTTCACATACCATCAGCTTGTGGAGCAGATCTTGAGGGAAACCCTGTTTGGTCACTTCTTCTCCAATGTCCATGGAGCCCAGGATGATGCAATCAAGCATGTTGAGCACCCACACAAAACAAGGATGTAGATCCTCAGTCCAGGCGCTAACAACTCCACATCCAGAGACAAGTTCAGCGCCCAAGCCATTTTCAGCTACCATGCAACATGATGGCTCTGGCAGCACATATGCCTGAAAGTGTATGTGATGCCTGGGGAACTGAGTGTGTGGGTGAATGGCAATATTCGAATTGGCCAGCAGGGGTCTTCCAGTGCCAAAACCACTCCACTTGGCTCATTCACTTCACATACCATCAGCTTGTGGAGCAGATCTAGAGGGAAACCCTGTTTGGTCACTTCTTGTCCAATGTCCATGGAGCCCAGGATGATGCAATCAAGCATGTTGAGCACCCACACAAAACAAGGATGCAGATCCTCAGTCCAGGCGCTAACAACTCCACATCCAGAGACAAGTTCAGCGCCCAAGCCATTTTCAGCTACCATGCAACATGATGGCTCTGGCAGCACATATGCCTGAAAGTGTATGTGATGCCTGGGGAACTGAGTGTGTGGGTGAATGGCAATATTCGAATTGGCCAGCAGGGGTCTTCCAGTGCCAAAACCACTCCACTTGGCTCATTCACTTCACATACCATCAGCTTGTGGAGCAGATCTAGAGGGAAACCCTGTTTGGTCACTTCTTGTCCAATGTCCATGGAGCCCAGGATGATGCAATCAAGCATGTTGAGCACCCACACAAAACAAGGATGCAGATCCTCAGTCCAGGCGCTAACAACTCCACATCCAGAGACAAGTTCAGCGCCCAAGCCATTTTCAGCTACCATGCAACATGATGGCTCTGGCAGCACATATGCCTGAAAGTGTATGTGATGCCTGGGAACTGAGTGTGTGGGTGAATGGCAATATTCGAATTGGCCAGCAGGGGTCTTCCAGTGCCAAAACGACTCCACTTGGCTCATTCACTTCACATACCATCAGCTTGTGGAGCAGATCTAGAGGGAAACCCTGTTTGGTCACTTCTTGTCCAATGTCCATGGAGCCCAGGATGATGCAATCAAGCATGTTGAGCACCCACACAAAACAAGGATGCAGATCCTCAGTCCAGGCGCTAACAACTCCACATCCAGAGACAAGTTCAGCGCCCAAGCCATTTTCAGCTACCATGCAACATGATGGCTCTGGCAGCACATATGCCTGAAAGTGTATGTGATGCCTGGGGAACTGAGTGTGTGGGTGAATGGCAATATTCGAATTGGCCAGCAGGGGTCTTCCAGTGCCAAAACCACTCCACTTGGCTCATTCACTTCACATACCATCAGCTTGTGGAGCAGATCTAGAGGGAAACCCTGTTTGGTCACTTCTTGTCCAATGTCCATGGAGCCCAGGATGATGCAATCAAGCATGTTGAGCACCCACACAAAACAAGGATGCAGATCCTCAGTCCAGGCGCTAACAACTCCACATCCAGAGACAAGTTCAGCGCCCAAGCCATTTTCAGCTACCATGCAACATGATGGCTCTGGCAGCACATATGCCTGAAAGTGTATGTGATGCCTGGGGAACTGAGTGTGTGGGTGAATGGCAATATTCGAATTGGCCAGCAGGGGTCTTCCAGTGCCAAAACCACTCCACTTGGCTCATTCACTTCACATACCATCAGCTTGTGGAGCAGATCTAGAGGGAAACCCTGTTTGGTCACTTCTTGTCCAATGTCCATGGAGCCCAGGATGATGCAATCAAGCATGTTGAGCACCCACACAAAACAAGGATGCAGATCCTCAGTCCAGGCGCTAACAACTCCACATCCAGAGACAAGTTCAGCGCCCAAGCCATTTTCAGCTACCATGCAACATGATGGCTCTGGCAGCACATATGCCTGAAAGTGTATGTGATGCCTGGGGAACTGAGTGTGTGGGTGAATGGCAATATTCGAATTGGCCAGCAGGGGTCTTCCAGTGCCAAAACCACTCCACTTGGCTCATTCACTTCACATACCATCAGCTTGTGGAGCAGATCTAGAGGGAAACCCTGTTTGGTCACTTCTTGTCCAATGTCCATGGAGCCCAGGATGATGCAATCAAGCATGTTGAGCACCCACACAAAACAAGGATGCAGATCCTCAGTCCAGGCGCTAACAACTCCACATCCAGAGACAAGTTCAGCGCCCAAGCCATTTTCAGCTACCATGCAACATGATGGCTCTGGCAGCACATATGCCTGAAAGTGTATGTGATGCCTGGGGAACTGAGTGTGTTGGTGAATGGCAATATTCGAATTGGCCAGCAGGGGTCTTCCAGTGCCAAAACGACTCCACTTGGCTCATTCACTTCACATACCATCAGCTTGTGGAGCAGATCTAGAGGGAAACCCTGTTTGGTCACTTCTTGTCCAATGTCCATGGAGCCCAGGATGATGCAATCAAGCATGTTGAGCACCCACACAAAACAAGGATGCAGATCCTCAGTCCAGGCGCTAACAACTCCACATCCAGAGACAAGTTCAGCGCCCAAGCCATTTTCAGCTACCATGCAACATGATGGCTCTGGCAGCACATATGCCTGAAAGTGTATGTGATGCCTGGGGAACTGAGTGTGTTGGTGAATGGCAATATTCGAATTGGCCAGCAGGGGTCTTCCAGTGCCAAAACGACTCCACTTGGCTCATTCACTTCACATACCATCAGCTTGTGGAGCAGATCTAGAGGGAAACCCTGTTTGGTCACTTCTTGTCCAATGTCCATGGAGCCCAGGATGATGCAATCAAGCATGTTGAGCACCCACACAAAACAAGGATGCAGATCCTCAGTCCAGGCGCTAACAACTCCACATCCAGAGACAAGTTCAGCGCCCAAGCCATTTTCAGCTACCATGCAACATGATGGCTCTGGCAGCACATATGCCTGAAAGTGTATGTGATGCCTGGGGAACTGAGTGTGTTGGTGAATGGCAACTTTCGAATTGGACAGCACAGGTCTTCCAGTGCCAAAACGACTCCACTTGGCTCATTCACTTCACATACCATCAGCTTGTCGAGCAGATCTAGAGGGAAACCCTGTTTGGTCACTTCTTGTCCAATGTCCATGGAGCCCAGGATGATGCAATCAAGCATGTTGAACACCCACACAAAACAAGCATGCAGATCCTCAGTCCAGGCGCTAACAACTCCACATCCAGAGACAAGTTCAGCGCCCAAGCCATTTCCAGCTACCATGGAAACCAAGTGCTCTGGCAGCACATATGTCTGAAAGTGGATGTGACACCTAGGGATCTCAGTGTGTTGGTGAATGGCAACTTGCCGAAGGAGCAGCACAGCTCTTCCAGTGCCAAAACGACTCCACCTGCCTCAGGAACTTCACATACCATCAGCTTTCCTAGCAGATGTCCCGGAAACCGATTGGGTCCCATCTTGTCCAATGCCCATTGAGCCCAGGATGATGAAACCAGGCATCTTGAACAACCACAGAAAACACCATGTAGATCCTCACTCAAGGCGCTAACAAGTCCACATCCAGAGACAAGTTCAGTGCCCAAGCCATTTCCAGCTACCATGGAAACCAAGTGCTCTGGCAGCACATATGCCTGAAAGAAGATGTGAGAAACAGGGATCTCAGTGTGTTGGTGAATGGCAACTTGCCGAAGGAGCAGCACAGCTCTTCCAGGGACAAAGGACTCCACCGGCCTCAGGAACTTCACATACCATCAGCTTTCCTAGCAGATGTCCCGGAAACCCACTTGGGTCCATCTCGTTCAATGCCCATTGAGCGAAAGATGATAAAATCAGGCATTATGAACACGCACACAAAACAACCATGTAGATCCTGACTCAAGGCGCTAAGAAGTCCACATCCAGAGACAAGTTCAGCGCCCAAGCCATTTCCAGCTACCATGGAAACCAAGTGCTCTGGCAGCACATATGTCTGAAAGTGGATGTGACACCTAGGATCTCAGTGTGTTGGTGAATGGCAACTTGCCGAAGGAGCAGCACAGCTCTTCCAGTGCCAAAACGACTCCACCTGCCTTAGGAATTTCACATACCATCAGCTTTCCTACCAGATGTCCCGGAAACCGAGTTGGGTCACATTTGTCCAATGCCCATTGAGCCGAGGAGGATGAAATCAGGCATGTTGAACACCCACACAAAACAACCATGTGGATCCTGACTCAAGGCGCTAAGAAGTCCACATCCAGAGACAAGTTCAGCGCCCAAGCCATTTCCAGCTACCATGGAAACCAAGTGCTCTGGCAGCACATATGTCTGAAAGTGGATGTGACACCTAGGGATCTCAGTGTGTTGGTGAATGGCAACTTGCCGAAGGAGCAGCACAGCTCTTCCAGTGCCAAAATGACTCCACCTGCCTCAGGAACTTCACATACCATCAGCTTTCCTACCAGATGTCCCGGAAACCTGTTGGGTCCCATCTCGTCCAATGCCCATTGAGCCCAGGATGATGAAATCAGGCATGTTGAACACCCACACAAAACAACCACGTAGATCCTGACTCAAGGCGCTAAGAAGTCCACATCCAGAGACAAGTTCAGCGCCCAAGCCATTTCCAGCTACCATGGAAACCAAGTGCTCTGGCAGCACATATGTCTGAAAGTGGATGTGACACCTAGGGATCTCAGTGTGTTGGTGAATGGCAACTTGCCGAAGGAGCAGCACAGCTCTTCCAGTGCCAAAACGACTCCACCTGCCTCAGGAACTTCACATACCATCAGCTTTCCTAGCAGATGTCCCGGAAACCCACTTGGGTCCATCTTGTCCTATGCCCATTGAGCCAAACATGATACAACCAGGCATGATGAACACCCACACAAAACAACCATGTAGATCCTGACTCAAGGCGCTAAGAAGTCCACATCCAGAGACAAGTTCAGCGCCCAAGCCATTTCCAGCTACCATGGAAACCAAGTGCTCTGGCAGCACATATGTCTGAAAGTGGATGTGACACCTAGGGATCTCAGTGTGTTGGTGAATGGCAACTTGCCGAAGGAGCAGCACAGCTCTTCCAGTGCCAAAACGACTCCACCTCCCTCAGGAACTTCACATATCATCACCTTTAATAACAGATCTCCCGGAAACCCCGTTGGGCTCCATCTCGTCCAATGCACATTGAGCCCAGGATGATGAAATCAGGTATGTTGAACACCCACACAAAACAACCATGCAGATCCTGAATCAAGGCGCCAAGAAGTCCACATCCACAGACAAGTTCAGTGCCCAAGCCATTTCCAGCTACCATGGAAACCAAGTGCTCTGGCAGCACATATGTCTGAAAGTGGATGTGACACCTAGGGATCTCAGTGTGTTGGTGAATGGCAACTTGCCGAAGGAGCAGCACAGCTCTTCCAGTGCCAAAACGACTCCACCTGCCTCAGGAACTTCACATACCATCAGCTTTCCTAGCAGATGTCCCGGAAACCACGTTGGGTCCCATCTTGTCCAATGCCCATTGAGCCCAGGATGATGAAATCAGGCATGTTGAACACCCACACAAAACAACCATGTGGATCCTGACTCAAGGCGCTAAGAAGTCCACATCCAGAGACAAGTTCAGCGCCCAAGCCATTTCCAGCTACCATGGAAACCAAGTGCTCTGGCAGCACATATGTCTGAAAGTGGATGTGACACCTAGGGATCTCAGTGTGTTGGTGAATGGCAACTTGCCGAAGGAGCAGCACAGCTCTTCCAGTGCCAAAACGACTCCACCTGCCTCAGGAACTTCACATACCATCAGCTTTCCTAGCAGATGTCCCGGAAACCCACTTGGGTCCCATCTTGTCCAATGCCCATTGAGCCCAGGATGATGAAATCAGGCATGTTGAACACGCACACAAAACAACCATGTGGATCCTGACTCAAGGCGCTAAGAAGTCCACATCCAGAGACAAGTTCAGCGCCCAAGCCATTTCCAGCTACCATGGAAACCAAGTGCTCTGGCAGCACATATGTTTGAAAGTGGATGTGACACCTAGGGATCTCAGTGTGTTGGTGAATGGCAACTTGCCGAAGGAGCAGCACAGCTCTTCCAGTGCCAAAACGACTCCACCTGCCTCAGGAACTTCACATACCATCAGCTTTCCTAGCAGATGTCCCGGAAACCGACTTGGGTCCCATCTTGTCCAATGCCCATTGAGCCAAGATGATCAAACAGGCATGTTGAACACCCACACAAAACAACCATGTAGATCCTGACTCAAGGCGCTAAGAAGTCCACATCCAGAGACAAGTTCAATGCCCAAGCCATTTCCAGCTACCATGGAAACCAAGTGCTCTGGCAGCACATATGTCTGAAAGTGGATGTGAGAACCAGGGATCTCAGTGTGTTGGTGAATGGCAACTTGCCGAAGCAGCACAGCTTTTCCAGTGCCAAAACGTCTCCACCTGCCTCAGGAACTTCACATACCATCAGCTTTCCTAGCAGATGTCCCGGAAACCGAGGTGGGTCCATCTCGTCCAATGCCCATTGAGCCCAAGATGATGAAATCAGGCATGTTGAACACGCACACAAAACAACCATGTAGATACTGACTCAAGGCGCTAAGAAGTCCACATCCAGAGACAAGTTCAGCGCCCAAGCCATTTCCAGCTACCATGGAAACCAAGTGCTCTGGCAGCACATATGTCTGAAAGTGGATGTGACACCCAAGGATCTCAGTGTGTTGGTGAATGGCAACTTGCCGAAGGAGCAGCACAGCTCTTCCAGTGCCAAAACGACTCCACCTGCCTCAGGAACTTCACATACCATCAGCTTTCGTGGCAGATGTCCCAGAAACCCACTTAGGTCCATCTCGTTCAATGCCCATTGAGCCCAAGATGATACAAACAGGCATGATGAAATCGCACACCAAACAACCATGTAGATCCTGACTCAAGGCACTTAGAAGTCCACATCCAGAGACAAGTTCAGCGCCCAAGCCATTTCCAGCTACCATGGAAACCAAGTGCTCTGGCAGCACATATGTCTGAAAGTGGATGTGAAACCCAGAGATCTCAGTGTGTTGGTGAATGGCAACTTGCCGAAGGAGCAGCACAGCTCTTCCAGTGCAAAATGACTCAACCTGCCTCAGGAACTTCACATACCATCAGCTTTCCTAGCAGATGTCCCGGAAACCCACTTGGGTCCCATCTCGTCCAATGCCCCTTGAGCCCAAGATGATGAAATCAGGCATGTTGAACACCCACACAAAACAACCATGTGGATCCTGACTCAAGGCGCTAAGAAGTCCACATCCAGAGACAAGTTCAGTGCCCAAGCCATTTCCAGCTACCATGGAAACCAAGTGCTCTGGCAGCACATATGTCTGAAAGTGGATGTGACACCAAGGAATCTCAGTGTATTGGTGAATGGCAACTTGCCTAAGGAGCAGCACAGCTCTTCCAGTGCCAAAACGACTCCACCTGCCTCAGGAACTTCACATACCATCAGCTTTCCTACCAGATGTCCCGGAAACCGAGTTGGGTCCATCTTGTCCAATCCCCATTGAGCCCAGGATGATGAAATCAGGCATGTTGAACACCCACTCAAAACAACCATGTAGATCCTGACTCAAGGCGCTAAGAAGTCCACATCCAGAGACAAGTTCAGCGCCCAAGCCATTTCCAGCTACCATGGAAACCAAGTGCTCTGGCAGCACATAAGTCTAAAAGTGGATGTGACACATATGATCTCAGTGTGTTGGTGAATGACAACTTGCCGAAGAAGCAGCACAGCTCTTCCAGTGCCAAAACGACTCCACCTGCCTCAGGAACTTCACATACCATCAGCTTTCCTACCAGATGTCCCGGAAACCCACTTGGGTCCATCTGGTCCTATGCCCATTGAGCCAAGGATGATGAAACAGGCATGTTGAACACCCACACAAAACAACCATGTGGATCCTGACTCAAGGCGCTAAGAAGTCCACATCCAGAGACAAGTTCAATGCCCAAGCCATTTCCAGCTACCATGGAAACCAAGTGCTCTGGCAGCACATATGTCTGAAAGTGGATGTGAGAACCAGGGATCTCAGTGTGTTGGTGAATGGCAACTTGCCGAAGGAGCAGCACAGGTCTTCCAGTGCAAAATGACTCCAGCTGCCTCAGGAACTTCACATACCATCAGGTTTCCTGGCAGATGTCCCGGAAACCGAGATGGTTCCCATCTCGCCCAATGCTCATTGAGCCCAAGATGATGAAATCAGGCATGTTGAACACGCACACAAAACAACCATGTAGATCCTGACTCAAGGCGCTAAGAAGTCCACATCCAGAGACAAGTTCAGCGCCCAAGCCATTTCCAGCTACCATGGAAACCAAGTGCTCTGGCAGCACATATGTCTGAAAGTGGATGTGACACCTAGGGATCTCAGTGTGTTGGTGAATGGCAACTTGCCGAAGGAGCAGCACAGCTCTTCCAGTGCCAAAACGACTCCACCTGCCTCAGGAACTTCACATACCATCAGCTTTCCTAGCAGATGTCCCGGAAACCGACTTGGGTCCATCTCGTCCAATGCCCATTGAGCCCAGGATGATGACAACAGGCATGTTGAACATCCACACAAAACAACCATGTAGATCCTGACTCAAGGCGCTAAGAAGTCCACATCCAGAGACAAGTTCAGCGCCCAAGCCATTTCCAGCTACCATGGAAACCAAGTGCTCTGGCAGCACATATGTCTGAAAGTGGATGTGACACCAGGGATCTCAGTGTGTTGGTGAATGGCAACTTGCCGAAGGAGCAGCACAGCTCTTCCAGTGCCAAAACGACTCCACCTGCCTCAGGAACTTCACATACCATCAGCTTTCCTAGCAGATGTCCCGGAAACCGACTTGGGTCCCATCTCGTCCAATGCCCATTGAGCCCAGGATGATGAAATCAGGCATGTTGAACACCCACACAAAACAACCATGTAGATCCTGACTCAAGGCGCTAAGAAGTCCACATCCAGAGACAAGTTCAGCGCCCAAGCCATTTCCAGCTACCATGGAAACCAAGTGCTCTGGCAGCACATATGTCTGAAAGTGGATGTGACACCTAGGGATCTCAGTGTGTTGGTGAATGGCAACTTGCCGAAGGAGCAGCACAGCTCTTCCAGTGCCAAAACGACTCCACCTGCCTCAGGAACTTCACATACCATCAGCTTTCCTAGCAGATGTCCCGGAAACCGACTTGGGTCCATCTTGTCCAATGCCCATTGAGCCCAAGATGATGAAACAGGCATGTTGAACACCCACACAAAACAACCATGTGGATCCTGACTCAAGGCGCTAAGAAGTCCACATCCAGAGACAAGTTCAGCGCCCAAGCCATTTCCAGCTACCATGGAAACCAAGTGCTCTGGCAGCACATAAGTCTAAAAGTGGATGTGACACATATGATCTCAGTGTGTTGGTGAATGGCAACTTGCCGAAGAAACAGCACAGCTCTTCCAGTGCCAAAATGATTCCACCTGCCTCAGGAACTTCACATACCATCAGCTTTCCTAGCAGATGTCCCGGAAACCCAGTTGGGTGCCATCTCGTCCAATGCCCATTGAGCCCAGGATGATGAAATCAGGCATGTTGAACAAACACACAAAACAACCATGTAGATCCTGACTCAAGGCGCTAAGAAGTCCACATCCAGAGACAAGTTCAGCGCCCAAGCCATTTCCAGCTACCATGGAAACCAAGTGCTCTGGCAGCACATATGTCTGAAAGTGGATGTGACACCTAGGGATCTCAGTGTGTTGGTGAATGGCAACTTGCCGAAGGAGCAGCACAGCTCTTCCAGTGCCAAAACGACTCCACCTGCCTCAGGAACTTCACATACCATCAGCTTTCCTAGCAGATGTCCCGGAAACCGAGTTGGGTCCCATCTTGTCCAATGCCCATTGAGCCCAGGATGATGAAATCAGGCATGTTGAACACCCACACAAAACAACCATGTGGATCCTGACTCAAGGCGCTAAGAAGTCCACATCCAGAGACAAGTTCAGTGCCCAAGCCATTTCCAGCTACCATGGAAACCAAGTGCTCTGGCAGCACATAAGTCTGAAAGTGGATGTGACACATAGGATCTCAGTGTGTTGGTGAATGGCAACTTGCCGAAGGAGCAGCACAGCTCTTCCAGTGCCAAAACGACTCCACCTGCCTCAGGAACTTCACATACCATCAGCTTTCCTAGCAGATGTCCCGGAAACCGACTTGGGTCCATCTTCGTCCAATGCCCATTGAGCCCAAGATGATGAAACAGGCATGTTGAACACCCACACAAAACAACCATGTAGATCCTGACTCAAGGCGCTAAGAAGTCCACATCCAGAGACAAGTTCAGTGCCCAAGCCATTTCCAGCTACCATGGAAACCAAGTGCTCTGGCAGCACATATGTCTGAAAGTGGATGTGAGACCTAGGTTCTCAGTGTGTTGGTGAATGGCAACTTGCCGAAGGAGCAGCACAGCTCTTCCAGTGCCAAAACGACTCCACCTGCCTCAGGAACTTCACATACCATCAGCTTTCCAAGCAGATGTCCCGGAAACCGAGTTGGGTCCCATCTTGTCCAATGCCCATTGAGCCCAAGATGATGAAATCAGGCATGTTGAACACCACACAAAACAACCATGTAGATCCTGACTCAAGGCGCTAAGAAGTCCACATCCAGAGACAAGTTCAGCGCCCAAGCCATTTCCAGCTACCATGGAAACCAAGTGCTCTGGCAGCACATATGTCTGAAAGTGGATGTGACACCTAGGGATCTCAGTGTGTTGGTGAATGGCAACTTGCCGAAGGAGCAGCACAGCTCTTCCAGTGCCAAAACGACTCCACCTGCCTCAGGAACTTCAAATACCATTAGGTTTTCTACCAGATGTTCCGGAAACCTACTTTGGTCGATCTCGTCCAATGCCCATTTAGCCTGTGATGATGATATCAGGCATGTTGAACACCCACACAAAACAACCATGTAGATCCTGACTCAAGGCGCTAAGAAGTCCACATCCAGAGACAAGTTCAGCGCCCAAGCCATTTCCAGCTACCATGGAAACCAAGTGCTCTGGCAGCACATATGTCTGAAAGTGGATGTGACACCTAGGATCTCAGTGTGTTGGTGAATGGCAACTTGCCGAAGGAGCAGCACAGCTCTTCCAGTGCCAAAACGACTCCACCTGCCTCAGGAACTTCACATACCATCAGCTTTCCTAGCAGATGTCCCAGAAACCCACTTGGGTCCCATCTCGTCCAATGCCCATTGAGCCCAAGATGATGACAACAGGCATGTTGAACACCCACACAAAACAACCATGTGGATCCTGACTCAAGGCGCTAAGAAGTCCACATCCAGAGACAAGTTCAGCGCCCAAGCCATTTCCAGCTACCATGGAAACCAAGTGCTCTGGCAGCACATATGTCTGAAAGTGGATGTGACACCTAGGATCTCAGTGTGTTGGTGAATGGCAACTTGCCGAAGGAGCAGCACAGCTCTTCCAGTGCCAAAATGACTCCACCTGCCTCAGGAACTTCACATACCATCAGCTTTCCTAGCAGATGTCCCGGAAACCGACTTGGGTCCCATCTCGTCCAATGCCCATTGAGCCCAGGATGATGAAATCAGGCATGTTGAACACCACTCAAAACAACCATGTAGATCCTGACTCAAGGCGCTAAGAAGTCCACATCCAGAGACAAGTTCAGCGCCCAAGCCATTTCCAGCTACCATGGAAACCAAGTGCTCTGGCAGCACATATGTCTGAAAGTGGATGTGACACCTAGGGATCTCAGTGTGTTGGTGAATGGCAACTTGCCGAAGGAGCAGCACAGCTCTTCCAGTGCCAAAACGACTCCACCTGCCTCAGGAACTTCACATACCATCAGCTTTCCTAGCAGATGTCCCGGAAACCGAGTTGGGTCCCATCTTGTCCAATGCCCATTGAGCCCAAGATGATGAAATCAGGCATGTTGAACACCCACACAAAACAACCATGTGGATCCTGACTCAAGGCGCTAAGAAGTCCACATCCAGAGACAAGTTCAGCGCCCAAGCCATTTCCAGCTACCATGGAAACCAAGTGCTCTGGCAGCACATATGTCTGAAAGTGGATGTGACACCTAGGGATCTCAGTGTGTTGGTGAATGGCAACTTGCCGAAGGAGCAGCACAGCTCTTCCAGTGCCAAAACGACTCCACCTGCCTCAGGAACTTCACATACCATCAGCTTTCCTAGCAGATGTCCCGGAAACCGAGTTGGGTCCATCTTGTCCAATGCCCATTGAGCCCAGATGATGAAATCAGGCATGTTGAACACCACACAAAACAACCATGTGGATCCTGACTCAAGGCGCTAAGAAGTCCACATCCAGAGACAAGTTCAGTGCCCAAGCCATTTCCAGCTACCATGGAAACCAAGTGCTCTGGCAGCACATATGTCTGAAAGTGGATGTGACACCTAGGGATCTCAGTGTGTTGGTGAATGGCAACTTGCCGAAGGAGCAGCACAGCTCTTCCAGTGCCAAAACGACTCCACCTGCCTCAGGAACTTCACATACCATCAGCTTTCCTAGCAGATGTCCCGGAAACCGACTTGGGTGCCATCTCGTCCAATGCCCATTGAGCCCAGGATGATGAAATCAGGCATGTTGAACACCCACACAAAACAACCATGTGGATCCTGACTCAAGGCGCTAAGAAGTCCACATCCAGAGACAAGTTCAGCGCCCAAGCCATTTCCAGCTCCCATGGAAACCAAGTGCTCTGGCAGCACATATGTCTGAAAGTGGATGTGACACCTAGGGATCTCAGTGTGTTGGTGAATGGCAACTTGCCGAAGGAGCAGCACAGGCCTTCCAGTGCCAAAATGACTCCACCTGCCTCAGGAACTTCACATACCATCAGCTTTCCTAGCAGATGTCCCGGAAACCCACTTGGGTGCCATCTCGTCCAATGCCCATTGAGCCCAGGATGATGAAATCAGGCATGTTGAACACCCACACAAAACAACCATGTGGATCCTGATTCAAGGCGCTAAGAAGTCCACATCCAGAGACAAGTTCAGCGCCCAAGCCATTTCCAGCTACCATGGAAACCAAGTGCTCTGGCAGCACATATGTCTGAAAGTGGATGTGACACCTAGGGATCTCAGTGTGTTGGTGAATGGCAACTTGCCGAAGGAGCAGCACAGCTCTTCCAGTGCCAAAACGACTCCACCTGCCTCAGGAACTTCACATACCATCAGCTTTCCTACCAGATGTCCCGGAAACCGACTTGGGTGCCATCTCGTCCAATGCCCATTGAGCCCAGGATGATGAAATCAGGCATGTTGAACACCCACACAAAACAACCATGTGGATCCTGATTCAAGGCGCTAAGAAGTCCACATCCAGAGACAAGTTCAGCGCCCAAGCCATTTCCAGCTACCATGGAAACCAAGTGCTCTGGCAGCACATATGTCTGAAAGTGGATGTGACACCTAGGGATCTCAGTGTGTTGGTGAATGGCAACTTGCCGAAGGAGCAGCACAGCTCTTCCAGTGCCAAAACGACTCCACCTGCCTCAGGAACTTCACATACCATCAGCTTTCCTACCAGATGTCCCGGAAACCGACTTGGGTCCCATCTTGTCCAATGCCCATTGAGCCCAGGATGATGAAATCAGGCATGTTGAACACCCACACAAAACAACCATGTGGATCCTGACTCAAGGCGCTAAGAAGTCCACATCCAGAGACAAGTTCAGCGCCCAAGCCATTTCCAGCTACCATGGAAACCAAGTGCTCTGGCAGCACATAAGTCTAAAAGTGGATGTGACACCTAGGGATCTCAGTGTGTTGGTGAATGACAACTTGCCGAAGAAGCAGCACAGCTCTTCCAGTGCCAAAACGACTCCACCTGCCTCAGGAACTTCACATACCATCAGCTTTCCTAGCAGATGTCCCGGAAACCGAGTTGGGTCCCATCTCGTCCAATGCCCATTGAGCCCAGGATGATGAAATCAGGCATGTTGAACACCCACACAAAACAACCATGTAGATCCTGACTCAAGGCGCTAAGAAGTCCACATCCAGAGACAAGTTCAGCGCCCAAGCCATTTCCAGCTACCATGGAAACCAAGTGCTCTGGCAGCACATATGTCTGAAAGTGGATGTGACACCTAGGGATCTCAGTGTGTTGGTGAATGGCAACTTGCCGAAGGAGCAGCACAGCTCTTCCAGTGCCAAAACGACTCCACCTGCCTCAGGAACTTCACATACCATTAGGTTTCCTACCAGATGTTCCGGAAACCTACTTTGGTCGATCTCGTCCAATGCCCATTTAGCCAGGATGATGATATCAGGCATGTTGAACACCCACACAAAACAACCATGTAGATCCTGACTCAAGGCGCTAAGAAGTCCACATCCAGAGACAAGTTCAGCGCCCAAGCCATTTCCAGCTACCATGGAAACCAAGTGCTCTGGCAGCACATATGTCTGAAAGTGGATGTGACACCTAGGGATCTCAGTGTGTTGGTGAATGGCAACTTGCCGAAGGAGCAGCACAGCTCTTCCAGTGCCAAAACGACTCCACCTGCCTCAGGAACTTCACATACCATCAGCTTTCCTACCAGATGTCCCGGAAACCCACTTGGGTCCCATCTTGTCCAATGCCCATTGAGCCCAAGATTATACAAACAGGCATGTTGAACACCCACACAAAACAACCATGTGGATCCTGACTCAAGGCATTAAGAAGTCCACATCCAGAGACAAGTTCAATGCCCAAGCCATTTCCAGCTACCATGGAAAACAAGTACTCTGGCAGCACATATGTCTGAAAGTGGATGTGAGTACCAGGGATCTCAGTATGTTGGTGAATGGCAACTTGCCGAAGGAGCAGCACAGGACTTCCAGTGCAAAATGACTCCACCTGCCTCAGGAACTTCACATACCATCAGGTTTCCTGGCAGATGTCCCGGAAACCGAGATGGTTCCCATCTCGCCCAATGCCCATTGAGCCCAAGATGATGAAATCAGGCATGTTGAACACGCACACAAAACAACCATGCAGATCCTGACTCAAGGCGCTAAGAAGTCCACATCCAGAGACAAGTTCAGCGCCCAAGCCATTTCCAGCTACCATGGAAACCAAGTGCTCTGGCAGCACATATGTCTGAAAGTGGATGTGACACCTAGGGATCTCAGTGTGTTGGTGAATGGCAACTTGCCGAAGGAGCAGCACAGCTCTTCCAGTGCCAAAACGACTCCACCTGCCTCAGGAACTTCACATACCATCAGCTTTCCTACCAGATGTTCCGGAAACCTACTTTGGTCGATCTCGTCCAATGCCCATTAAGCCCAGGATGATGAAATCAGGCATGTTGAACACCCACACAAAACAACCATGTAGATCCTGACTCAAGGCGCTAAGAAGTCCACATCCAGAGACAAGTTCAGCGCCCAAGCCATTTCCAGCTACCATGGAAACCAAGTGCTCTGGCAGCACATATGTCTGAAAGAGGATGTGAGAAACAGGGATCTCAGTGTGTTGGTGAATGGCAACTTGCCGAAGGAGCAGCACAGCTCTTCCAGTGCCAAAACGACTCCACCTGCCTCAGGAACTTCACATACCATCAGCTTTCCTAGCAGATGTCCCGGAAACCGAGTTGGTCCCATCTCGTCCAATGCCCATTGAGCCCAAGATGATACAATCAGGCATGTTGAACACCCACACAAAACAACATGTAGATCCTGACTCAAGGCGCTAAGAAGTCCACATCCAGAGACAAGTTCAGTGCCCAAGCCATTTCCAGCTACCATGGAAACCAAGTGCTCTGGCAGCACATATGTCTGAAAGTGGATGTGACACCTAGGGATCTCAGTGTGTTGGTGAATGGCAACTTGCCGAAGGAGCAGCACAGCTCTTCCAGTGCCAAAACGACTCCACCTGCCTCAGGAACTTCACATACCATCAGCTTTCCTAGCAGATGTCCCGGAAACCCACTTGGGTCCCATCTCGTTCAATGCCCATTGAGCCCAAGATGATAAAAACAGGCGTGATGCACATGCACACAAAACAACCATGTAGATCCTGACTCAAGGCGCTAAGAAGTCCACATCCAGAGACAAGTTCAGCGCCCAAGCCATTTCCAGCTACCATGGAAACCAAGTGCTCTGGCAGCACATATGTCTGAAAGTGGATGTGACACCTAGGGATCTCAGTGTGTTGGTGAATGGCAACTTGCCGAAGGAGCAGCACAGCTCTTCCAGTGCCAAAATGACTCCACCTGCCTCAGGAACTTCACATACCATCAGCTTTCCTAGCAGATGTCCCGGAAACCCACTTGGGTCCCATCTCGTCCAGTGCAGATTGAGCCCAGGATGATGAAATCAGGCATGTTGAACACCCACACAAAACAACCATGTAGATCCTGACTCAAGGCGCTAAGAAGTCCACATCCAGAGACAAGTTCAGCGCCCAAGCCATTTCCAGCTACCATGGAAACCAAGTGCTCTGGCAGCACATATGTCTGAAAGTGGATGTGACACCTAGGGATCTCAGTGTGTTGGTGAATGGCAACTTGCCGAAGGAGCAGCACAGCTCTTCCAGTGCCAAAACGACTCCACCTGCCTCAGGAACTTCACATACCATCAGCTTTCCTAGCAGATGTCCCGGAAACCGAGTTGGGTCCCATCTCGTCCAATGCCCATTGAGCCCAGATGATGAATCAGGCATGTTGAACACCCACACAAAACAACCATGTGGATCCTGACTCAAGGCGCTAAGAAGTCCACATCCAGAGACAAGTTCAGCGCCCAAGCCATTTCCAGCTACCATGGAAACCAAGTGCTCTGGCAGCACATATGTCTGAAAGTGGATGTGACACCTAGGGATCTCAGTGTGTTGGTGAATGGCAACTTGCCGAAGGAGCAGCACAGGTCTTCCAGTGCCAAACGACTCCACCTGCCTCAGGAACTTCACATACCATCAGCTTTCCTAGCAAATGTCCCGGAAACCCAGTTGGGTGCCATCTCGTCCAATGCCCATTGAGCCAAGATGATACAACAGGCATGTTGAACACCCACACAAAACAACCATGTAGATCCTGACTCAAGGCGCTAAGAAGTCCACATCCAGAGACAAGTTCAGCGCCCAAGCCATTTCCAGCTACCATGGAAACCAAGTGCTCTGGCAGCACATATGTCTGAAACTGGATGTGACACCTAGGGATCTCAGTGTGTTGGTGAATGGCAACTTGCCGAAGGAGCAGCACAGCTCTTCCAGTGCCAAAACGACTCCACCTGCCTCAGGAACTTCACATACCATCAGCTTTCCTACCAGATGTCCCGGAAACCGACTTGGGTCCCATCTCGTCCAATGCCCATTGAGCCCAGGATGATGAAACAAGGCATGTTGAACACCCACACAAAACAACCATGTGGATCCTGACTCAAGGCGCTAAGAAGTCCACATCCAGAGACAAGTTCATCACTATGCCAGTTCCAGCTACCATGGAAACCAAGTGCTCTGGCAGCACATATGTCTGAAAGTGGATGTGACACCTAGGGATCTCAGTGTGTGGGTGAATGGCAACTTGCCGAAGGAGCAGCACAGCGCTTTCAGTGCCAAAATGACTCCACCTGCCTCAGGAACTTCACAGACCATCAGCTTTCCTAGCAGATGTCCTGGAAACCGAGTTGGGTCCGATCTTGTCCAATGCCCATTGAGCCCAAGATTATGAAATCAGGCATGTTGAACACGCACACAAAACAACCATGTGGATCCTCACTCAAGGCGCTAAGAAGTCCACATCCAGAGACAAGTTCAGTGCCCAAGCCATTTCCAGCTACCATGGAAACCAAGTGCTCTGGCAGCACATATGTCTGAAAGTGGATGTGACACCTAGGGATCTCAGTGTGTTGGTGAATGGCAACTTGCCGAAGGAGCAGCACAGCTCTTCCAGTGCCAAAACGACTCCACCTGCCTCAGGAACTTCACTTACCATCAGCTTTCGTGCCAGATGTCCCAGAAACCCACCTAGGTCCATCTCGTTCAATGCCCATTGAGCCCAAGATGATACAAACAGGCATGTTGAACACGCACACAAAACAACCATTTAGATCCTGACTCAAGGCGCTAAGAAGTCCACATCCAGAGACAAGTTCAGCGCCCAAGCCATTTCCAGCTACCATGGAAACCAAGTGCTCTGGCAGCACATATGTCTGAAAGTGGATGTGACACCTAGGGATCTCAGTGTGTGGGTGAATGGCAACTTGCCGAAGGAGCAGCACAGCTCTTCCAGTGCCAAAACGACTCCACCTGCCTCAGGAACTTCACATACCATCAGCTTTCCTACCAGATGTCCCGGAAACCGACTTGGGTGCCATCTCGTCCAATGCCCATTGAGCCCAGGATGATGAAATCAGGCATGTTGAACACCCACACAAAACAACCATGTGGATCCTGATTCAAGGCGCTAAGAAGTCCACATCCAGAGACAAGTTCAGCGCCCAAGCCATTTCCAGCTACCATGGAAACCAAGTGCTCTGGCAGCACATATGTCTGAAAGTGGATGTGACACCTAGGGATCTCAGTGTGTTGGTGAATGGCAACTTGCCGAAGGAGCAGCACAGCTCTTCCAGTGCCAAAACGACTCCACCTGCCTCAGGAACTTCACATACCATCAGCTTTCCTAGCAGATGTCCCGGAAACCGATTGGGTCCCATCTTGTCCAATGCCCATTGAGCCCAAGATGATAAACAGGCATGTTGAAACACCCACACAAAACAACCATGTGGATCCTGACTCAAGGCGCTAAGAAGTCCACATCCAGAGACAAGTTCAGTGCCCAAGCCATTTCCAGCTACCATGGAAACCAAGTGCTCTGGCAGCACATATGTCTGAAAGTGGATGTGACACCATAGGATCTCAGTGTGTTGGTGAATGGCAACTTGCCGAAGGAGCAGCACAGCTCTTCCAGTGCCAAAACGACTCCACCTGCCTCAGGAACTTCACATACCATCAGCTTTCCTAGCAGATTTCCCGGAAACCAACTTAGGTCCCATCTCGTTCAATGCCCATTGAGCCCAATATGATAAAAACATGCAAGATGAACACCCACACAAAACAACCATGTAGATCCTGACTCAAGGCGCTAAGAAGTCCACATCCAGAGACAAGTTCAGTGCCCAAGCCATTTCCAGCTACCATGGAAACCAAGTGCTCTGGCAGCACATATGTCTGAAAGTGGATGTGACACCTAGGGATCTCAGTGTGTTGGTGAATGGCAACTTGCCGAAGGAGCAGCACAGCTCTTCCAGTGCCAAAATGACTCCACCTGCCTCAGGAACTTCACATACCATCAGCTTTCCTAGCAGATGTCCCGGAAACCGAGTTGGGTCCCATCTCGTCCAATGCCCATTGAGCCCAGGATGATGAAATCAGGCATGTTGAACACCCACTCAAAACAACCATGTAGATCCTGACTCAAGGCGCTAAGAAGTCCACATCCAGAGACAAGTTCAGCGCCCAAGCCATTTCCAGCTACCATGGAAACCAAGTGCTCTGGCAGCACATATGTCTGAAAGTGGATGTGACACCTAGGGATCTCAGTGTGTTGGTGAATGACAACTTGCCGAAGAAGCAGCACAGCTCTTCCAGTGCCAAAACGACTCCACCTGCCTCAGGAACTTCACATACCATCAGCTTTCCTAGCAGATGTCCCGGAAACCGAGTTGGGTCCCATCTTGTCCAATGCCCATTGAGCCCAGGATGATGAAATCAGGCATGTTGAACACCCACACAAAACAACCATGTAGATCCTGACTCAAGGCGCTAAGAAGTCCACATCCAGAGACAAGTTCAGTGCCCAAGCCATTTCCAGCTACCATGGAAACCAAGTGCTCTGGCAGCACATATGTCTGAAAGTGGATGTGACACCTAGGGATCTCAGTGTGTTGGTGAATGGCAACTTGCCGAAGGAGCAGCACAGCGCTTCCAGTGCCAAAATGACTCCACCTGCCTCAGGAACTTCACATACCATCAGCTTTCCTAGCAGATGTCCCGGAAACCCACTTGGGTCCATCTGGTCCTATGCCCATTGAGTCAAACATGATACAACCAGGCATGATGAACACCCACACAAAACAACCATGTAGATCCTCACTCAAGGCGCTAAGAAGTCCACATCCAGAGACAAGTTCAGCGCCCAAGCCATTTCCAGCTACCATGGAAACCAAGTGCTCTGGCAGCACATATGTCTGAAAGTGGATGTGACACCTAGGGATCTCAGTGTGTTGGTGAATGACAACTTGCCGAAGAAGCAGCACAGCTCTTCCAGTGCCAAAACGACTCCACCTGCCTCAGGAACTTCACATACCATCAGCTTTCCTAGCAGATGTCCCGGAAACCCACTTGGGTCCCATCTCGTCCAATGCCCATTGAGCCCAGGATGATGAAATCAGGCATGTTGAACACCCACTCAAAACAACCATGTAGATCCTGACTCAAGGCGCTAAGAAGTCCACATCCAGAGACAAGTTCAGCGCCCAAGCCATTTCCAGCTACCATGGAAACCAAGTGCTCTGGCAGCACATATGTCTGAAAGTGGATGTGACACCTAGGGATCTCAGTGTGTTGGTGAATGGCAACTTGCCGAAGGAGCAGCACAGCTCTTCCAGTGCCAAAACGACTCCACCTGCCTCAGGAACTTCACATACCATCAGTTTTCCTAGCAGATGTCCCGGAAGCCCAGTTGGGAGCCATCTCGTCCAATCCCCATTGAGCCCAGGATGATGATATCAGGCATGTTGAACATCCACACAAAACAACCATGTGGATCCTCACTCAAGGCGCTAAGAAGTCCACATCCAGAGACAAGTTCAGCGCCCAAGCCATTTCCAGCTACCATGGAAACCAAGTGCTCTGGCAGCACATATGTCTGAAAGTGGATGTGACACCTAGGGATCTCAGTGTGTTGGTGAATGGCAACTTGCCGAAGGAGCAGCACAGGTCTTCCAGTGCCAAAAGGACTCCACCTGCCTCAGGAACTTCACATACCATCAGCTTTCCTAGCAGATGTCCCGGAAACCCACTTGGGTCCATCTCGTTCAATGCCCATTGAGGCCAAGATGATACAAACAGGCATTATGAACACGCACACAAAACAACCATGTAGATCCTGACTCAAGGCGCTAAGAAGTCCACATCCAGAGACAAGTTCAGCGCCAAAGCCATTTCCAGCTACCATGGAAACCAAGTGCTCTGGCAGCACATATGTCTGAAAGTGGATGTGACACCAGGGATTCTCAGTGTGTTGGTGAATGGCAACCTGCCGAAGGAGCAGCACAGCTCTTCCAGTGCCAAAACGACTCCACCTGCCTCAGGAACTTCACATACCATCAGCTTTCCTAGCAGATGTCCCGGAAACCCACTTGGGTCCCATCTCGTCCAATGCCCATTGAGCCCAAGATGATAAATCAGGCATGTTGAACACGCACAGAAAACAACCATTTAGATCCTGACTCAAGGCGCTAAGAAGTCCACATCCAGAGACAAGTTCAGCGCCCAAGCCATTTCCAGCTACCATGGAAACCAAGTGCTCTGGCAGCACATATGTCTGAAAGTGGATGTGACACCTAGGGATCTCAGTGTGTGGGTGAATGGCAACTTGCCGAAGGAGCAGCACAGCTCTTCCAGTGCCAAAACGACTCCACCTGCCTCAGGAACTTCACAGACCATCAGCTTTCCTAGCAGATTTCCCGGAAACCGAGATGGGTCTCATCTTGTCCAATGCCCATTGAGCCCAAGATGATGAAATCAGGCATGTTGAACAGGCACACAAAACAAACATGTGGATCCTCACTCAAGGCGCTAAGAAGTCCACATCAAGAGACAAGTTCAGTGCCCAAGCCATTTCCAGCTACCATGGAAACCAAGTGCTCTGGCAGCACATATGTCTGAAAGTGGATGTGAGATCCTGGGATCTCAGTGTGTTGGTGAATGGCAACTTGCCGAAGGAGCAGCACAGCTCTTCCAGTGCCAAAACGACTCCACCTGCCTCAGGAACTTCACATACCATCAGCTTTCCTAGCAGATGTCCCGGAAACCCACTTGGGTCCCATCTTGTCCAATGCCCATTGAGCCCAGGAGGATGAAACAAGGTATGTTGAACACCCACACAAAACAACCATGTGGATCCTGACTCAAGGCGCTAAGAAGTCCACATCCAGAGACAAGTTCAGCGCCCAAGCCATTTCCAGCTACCATGGAAACCAAGTGCTCTGGCAGCACATATGTCTGAAAGTGGATGTGACACCTAGGGATCTCAGTGTGTTGGTGAATGGCAACTTGCCGAAGGAGCAGCACAGCTCTTCCAGTGCCAAAATGACTCCACCTGCCTCAGGAACTTCACATACCATCAGCTTTCCTAGCAGATGTCCCGGAAACCGAGTTGGGTCCATCTTGTCCAATGCCCATTGAGCCCAGGATGATGAAATCAGGCATGTTGAACACCCACACAAAACAACCATGTAGATCCTGACTCAAGGCGCTAAGAAGTCCACATCCAGAGACAAGTTCAGTGCCCAAGCCATTTCCAGCTACCATGGAAACCAAGTGCTCTGGCAGCACATATGTCTGAAAGTGGATGTGACACCTAGGGATCTCAGTGTGTTGGTGAATGGCAACTTGCCGAAGGAGCAGCACAGCTCTTCCAGTGCCAAAACTGACTCCACCTGCCTCAGGAACTTCACATACCATCAGCTTTCCTAGCAGATGTCCCGGAAACCGACTTGGGTCCATCTGTCCAATGCCCATTGAGCCAAAGATGATACAACCAGACATGATGAACAATCACCCCACACAAAACAACCATGTGGATCCTGACTCAAGGCGCTAAGAAGTCCACATCCAGAGACAAGTTCAGTGCCCAAGCCATTTCCAGCTACCATGGAAACCAAGTGCTCTGGCAGCACATATGTCTGAAAGTGGATGTGACACCTAGGGATCTCAGTGTGTTGGTGAATGGCAACTTGCCGAAGGAGCAGCACAGCTCTTCCAGTGCCAAAATGACTCCACCTGCCTCAGGAACTTCACATACCATCAGCTTTCCTAGCAGATGTCCCGGAACCCCAGTTGGGTCCAATCTCGTCCAATGCCCATTGAGCCCAGGATGATGAAATCAGGCATGTTGAACACCCACACAAAACAACCATGGAGATCCTGACTCAAGGCGCTAAGAAGTCCACATCCAGAGACAAGTTCAGCGCCCAAGCCATTTCCAGCTACCATGGAAACCAAGTGCTCTGGCAGCACATATGTCTGAAAGTGGATGTGACACCTAGGGATCTCAGTGTGTTGGTGAATGGCAACTTGCCGAAGGAGCAGCACAGCTCTTCCAGTGCCAAAACGACTCCACCTGCCTCAGGAACTTCATATACCATCAGCTTTCCTAGCAGATGTCCCGGAAGCCCAGTTGGGAGCCATCTCGTCCAATCCCCATTGAGCCCAGGATGATGAAATCAGGCATGTTGAACATCCACACAAAACAACCATGTGGATCCTCACTCAAGGCGCTAAGAAGTCCACATCCAGAGACAAGTTCAGCGCCCAAGCCATTTCCAGCTACCATGGAAACCAAGTGCTCTGGCAGCACATATGTCTGAAAGTGGATGTGACACCATAGGGATCTCAGTGTGTTGGTGAATGGCAACTTGCCGAAGGAGCAGCACAGCTCTTCCAGTGCCAAAACGACTCCACCTGCCTCAGGAACTTCACATACCATCAGCTTTCCTAGCAGATGTCCCGGAAACCGACTTGGGTCCATCTCGTCCAATGCCCATTGAGCCAAGATGATACAATCAGGCATGTTGAACACGCACACAAAACAACCATGTAGATCCTGACTCAAGGCGCTAAGAAGTCCACATCCAGAGACAAGTTCAGCGCCCAAGCCATTTCCAGCTACCATGGAAACCAAGTGCTCTGGCAGCACATATGTCTGAAAGTGGATGTGACACCTAGGGATCTCAGTGTGTTGGTGAATGGCAACTTGCCGAAGGAGCAGCACAGCTCTTCCAGTGCCAAAACGACTCCACCTGCCTCAGGAACTTCACATACCATCAGCTTTCCTACCAGATGTCCCGGAAACCGACTTGGGTCCCATCTCGTCCAATGCCCATTGAGCCCAGGATGATGAAACAGGCATGTTGAACACCCACACAAAACAACCATGTGGATCCTGACTCAAGGCGCTAAGAAGTCCACATCCAGAGACAAGTTCAGTGCCCAAGCCATTTCCAGCTACCATGGAAACCAAGTGCTCTGGCAGCACATATGTCTGAAAGATGGATGTGACACCAGGATCTCAGTGTGTTGGTGAATGGCAACTTGCCGAAGGAGCAGCACAGCTCTTCCAGTGCCAAAACGACTCCACCTGCCTCAGGAACTTCACATACCATCAGCTTTCCTAGCAGATGTCCCGGAAACACACTTGGGTCCCATCTTTTCCAATGCCCATTGAGCCGAAGATGATAAAATCAGGCATGTTGAATATCCATACAAAACAACCATGTGGATCCTGACTCAAGGCGCTAAGAAGTCCACATCCAGAGACAAGTTCAGCGCCCAAGCCATTTCCAGCTACCATGGAAACCAAGTGCTCTGGCAGCACATATGTCTGAAAGTGGATGTGACACCTAGGGATCTCAGTGTGTTGGTGAATGGCAACTTGCCGAAGGAGCAGCACAGCTCTTCCAGTGCCAAAACGACTCCACCTGCCTCAGGAACTTCACATACCATCAGCTTTCCTAGCAGATGTCCCGGAAACCGAGTTGGGTCCCATCTTGTCCAATGCCCATTGAGCCAAGATGATGAAAACAGGCATGATGAACACCACACAAAACAACCATGTGGATCCTGACTCAAGGCGCTAAGAAGTCCACATCCAGAGACAAGTTCAGCGCCCAAGCCATTTCCAGCTACCATGGAAACCAAGTGCTCTGGCAGCACATATGTCTGAAAGTGGATGTGACACCAGAGATCTCAGTGTGTTGGTGAATGGCAACTTGCCGAAGGAGCAGCACAGCTCTTCCAGTGCCAAAATGACTCCACCTGCCTCAGGAACTTCACATACCATCAGCTTTCCTAGCAGATGTCCCGGAAACCCACTTGGGTCCCATCTCGTCCAATGCCATTGAGCCAGGATGATGAAATCAGGCATGTTGAAAACCCACACAAAACAACCATGTAGATCCTGACTCAAGGCGCTAAGAAGTCCACATCCAGAGACAAGTTCAGCGCCCAAGCCATTTCCAGCTACCATGGAAACCAAGTGCTCTGGCAGCACATATGTCTGAAAGTGGATGTGACACCTAGGGATCTCAGTGTGTTGGTGAATGGCAACTTGCCGAAGGAGCAGCACAGCTCTTCCAGTGCCAAAACGACTCCACCTGCCTCAGGAACTTCACATACCATCAGCTTTCCTAGCAGATGTCCCGGAAACCGAGTTGTGTCTCATCTTGTCCAATGCCCATTGAGCCCAGGATAATACAACCAGGCATGATGAACACCCACACAAAACAACCATGTAGATCCTGACTCAAGGCACTAAGAAGTCCACATCCAGAGACAAGTTCAGCGCCCAAGCCATTTCCAGCTACCATGGAAACCAAGTGCTCTGGCAGCACATATGTCTGAAAGTGGATGTGAGACCCAGGGATCTCAGTGTGTTGGTGAATGGCAACTTGCCGAAGGAGCAGCACAGCTCTTCCAGTGCCAAAACGACTCCACCTGCCTCAGGAACTTCACATACCATCAGCTTTCCTAGCAGATGTCCCGGAAACCGAGTTGGGTCCAATCTCGTCCAATGCCCATTGAGCCCAGGATGATGAAATCAGGCATGCTGAACACCCACACAAAACAAACATGTAGATCCTGACTCAAGGCGCTAAGAAGTCCACATCCAGAGACAAGTTCAGTGCCCAAGCCATTTCCAGCTACCATGGAAACCAAGTGCTCTGGCAGCACATATGTCTGAAAGTGGATGTGACACCTAGGGATCTCAGTGTGTTGGTGAATGGCAACTTGCCGAAGGAGCAGCACAGCTCTTCCAGTGCCAAAACGACTCCACCTGCCTCAGGAACTTCACATACCATCAGCTTTCCTACCAGATGTCCCGGAAACCGAGTTGGGTCCCATCTTGTCCAATGCCCATTGAGCCAAGATGATAAAATCAGGCATGATGAACACGCTCACAGAACAACCATGTAGATCCTGACTCAAGGCGCTAAGAAGTCCACATCCAGAGACAAGTTCAGCGCCCAAGCCATTTCCAGCTACCATGGAAACCAAGTGCTCTGGCAGCACATAAGTCTGAAAGTGGATGTGACACCTAGGATCTCAGTGTGTTGGTGAATGACAACTTGCCGAAGAAGCAGCACAGCTCTTCCAGTGCCAAAATGACTCCACCTGCCTCAGGAACTTCACATACCATCAGCTTTCCTAGCAGATGTCCCGGAAACCCACTTGTGTCCCATCTCGTCCAATGCAGATTGAGCCCAGGATGATGAAATCAGGCATGTTGAACACCCACTCAAAACAACCATGTAGATCCTGACTCAAGGCGCTAAGAAGTCCACATCCAGAGACAAGTTCAATGCCCAAGCCATTTCCAGCTACCATGGAAACCAAGTGCTCTGGCAGCACATATGTCTGAAAGTGGATGTGACACCAAGGGATCTCAGTGTGTTGGTGAATGGCAACTTGCCGAAGGAGCAGCACAGCTCTTCCAGTGCAAAATGACTCAACCTGCCTCAGGAACTTCACATACCATCAGCTTTCCTACCAGATGTCCCGGAAACCGAGATGGTTCCCATCTCGTCCAATGCACATTGAGCCCAAGATGATGAAATCAGGCATGTTGAACATCCACACAAAACAACCATGTGGATCCTGACTCAAGGCGCTAAGAAGTCCACATCCAGAGACAAGTTCAGCGCCCAAGCCATTTCCAGCTACCATGGAAACCAAGTGCTCTGGCAGCACATATGTCTGAAAGTGGATGTGACACCTAGGGATCTCAGTGTGTTGGTGAATGGCAACTTGCCGAAGGAGCAGCACAGCTCTTCCAGTGCCAAAACGACTCCACCTGCCTCAGGAACTTCACATACCATCAGCTTTCCTAGCAGATGTCCCGGAAACCGAGTTGGGTCCCATCTCGTCCAATGCCCATTGAGCCCAGGATGATGAAATCAGGCATGTTGAACACCCACACAAAACAAACATGTAGATCCTGACTCAAGGCGCTAAGAAGTCCACATCCAGAGACAAGTTCAGCGCCCAAGCCATTTCCAGCTACCATGGAAACCAAGTGCTCTGGCAGCACATATGTCTGAAAGTGGATATGACACCCAGTGGTCTTCTCAGTGTGTTGGTGAATGGCAACTTGCCGAAGGAGCAGCACAGCTCTTCCAGTGCAAAATGACTCAACCTGCCTCAGGAACTTCACATACCATCAGCTTTCCTAGCAGATGTCCCGGAAACCGAGATGGTTCCCATCTCGTCCAATGCACATTGAGCCCAAGATGATGAAATCAGGCATGTTGAACATCCACACAAAACAACCATGTGGATCCTCACTCAAGGCGCTAAGAAGTCCACATCCAGAGACAAGTTCAGCGCCCAAGCCATTTCCAGCTACCATGGAAACCAAGTGCTCTGGCAGCACATATGTCTGAAAGAGGATGTGACACATAGGGATCTCAGTTTGTTGATGAATGGCAACTTGCCGAAGGAGCAGCACAGCTCTTCCAGTGCCAAAACGACTCCACCTGCCTCAGGAACTTCACATACCATCAGCTTTCCTAGCAGATGTCCCGGAAACCCACTTGGGTCGATCTCGTCCTATGCCCATTGAGCCCAAGATGATGATATCAGGCATGTTAAACACCCACCCCACACAAAACAACCATTTAGATCCTGACTCAAGGCGCTAAGAAGTCCACATCCAGAGACAAGTTCAGCGCCCAAGCCATTTCCAGCTACCATGGAAACCAAGTGCTCTGGCAGCACATATGTCTGAAAGTGGATGTGACACCTAGGGATCTCAGTGTGTTGGTGAATGGCAACTTGCCGAAGGAGCAGCACAGCTCTTCCAGTGCCAAAACGACTCCACCTGCCTCAGGAACTTCACATACCATCAGCTTTCCTAGCAGATGTCCCGGAAACCCACTTGGGTCCCATCTCGTCCAATGCCCATTGAGCCCAGATGATGAAATCAGGCATGTTGAACACCCACACAAAACAACCATGTAGATCCTGACTCAAGGCGCTAAGAAGTCCACATCCAGAGACAAGTTCAGCGCCCAAGCCATTTCCAGCTACCATGGAAACCAAGTGCTCTGGCAGCACATATGTCTGAAAGTGGATGTGACACCTAGGGATCTCAGTGTGTTGGTGAATGGCAACTTGCCGAAGGAGCAGCACAGCTCTTCCAGTACCAAAATGACTCCACCTGCCTCAGGAACTTCACATACCATCAGCTTTCCAAGCAGATGTCCCGGAAACCAACTTGGGTCACATCTTGTCCAATGCCCATTGAGTCCTGGATGATGAAATCAGGCATGTTGAACACCCACTCAAAACAAACATGTAGATCCTGACTCAAGGCGCTAAGAAGTCCACATCCAGAGACAAGTTCAGCGCCCAAGCCATTTCCAGCTACCATGGAAACCAAGTGCTCTGGCAGCACATATGTCTGAAAGTGGATGTGACACCTAGGGATCTCAGTGTGTTGGTGAATGGCAACTTGCCGAAGGAGCAGCACAGCTCTTCCAGTGCCAAAACGACTCCACCTGCCTCAGGAACTTCACATACCATCAGCTTTCCTACCAGAAGTCCCGGAAACTGAATTGCGTCCCATCTCGTCCAATGCCCATTCAGCCCAAAATGATGAAACAGGCATGATGAACACCCACACAAAACAACCATGTAGATCCTGACTCAAGGCGCTAAGAAGTCCACATCCAGAGACAAGTTCAGCGCCCAAGCCATTTCCAGCTACCATGGAAACCAAGTGCTCTGGCAGCACATATGTCTGAAAGAGGATGTGACACTAGGGATCTCAGTGTGTTGGTGAATGGCAACTTGCCGAAGGAGCAGCACAGCTCTTCCAGTGCCAAAACGACTCCACCTGCCTCAGGAACTTCACATACCATCAGCTTTCCTAGCAGATGTCCCGGAAACCCAGTTGGGTGCCATCTCGTCCAATGCCCATTGAGCCCAAGATGATGAAATCAGGCATGTTGAACACCCACACAAAACAACCATGTAGATCCTGACTCAAGGCGCTAAGAAGTCCACATCCAGAGACAAGTTCAGCGCCCAAGCCATTTCCAGCTACCATGGAAACCAAGTGCTCTGGCAGCACATATGTCTGAAAGTGGATGTGACACCTAGGGATCTCAGTGTGTTGGTGAATGGCAACTTGCCGAAGGAGCAGCACAGCTCTTCCAGTGCCAAAACGACTCCACCTGCCTCAGGAACTTCACATACCATCAGCTTTCCTAGCAGATGTCCCGGAAACCCACTTGGGTCCCATCTTGTCCAATGCCCATTGAGCCCAGGATGATGAAATCAGCATGTTGAACACCCACACAAAACAACCATGTCGATCCTGACTCAAGGCGCTAAGAAGTCCACATCCAGAGACAAGTTCAGCGCCCAAGCCATTTCCAGCTACCATGGAACCCAAGTGCTCTGGCAGCACATATGTCTGAAAGTGGATGTGACACCCAGGGATCTCAGTGTGTTGGTGAATGGCAACTTGCCGAAGGAGCAGCACAGCTCTTCCAGTGCCAAAATGACTCCACCTGCCTCAGGAACTTCACATACCATCAGCTTTCCTAGCAGATGTCCCGGAAACCGAGTGGGTCCCATCTCGTCCAATGCACATTGAGCCCAAGATGATGAAATCAGGCATGTTGAACATCCACACAAAACAACCATGTGGATCCTGACTCAAGGCGCTAAGAAGTCCACATCCAGAGACAAGTTCAGCGCCCAAGCCATTTCCAGCTACCATGGAAACCAAGTGCTCTGGCAGCACATATGTCTGAAAGTGGATGTGACACATAGGGATCTCAGTGTGTTGGTGAATGGCAACTTGCCGAAGAAGCAGCACAGCTCTTCCAGTGCCAAAACGACTCCACCTGCCTCAGGAACTTCACATACCATCAGCTTTCCTAGCAGATGTCCCGGAAACCCACTTGGGTCCCATCTTGTCCAATGCCCATTGAGCCCAAGATGATGAAATCAGGCATGTTGAACATCCACACAAAACAACCATGTAGATCCTGACTCAAGGCGCTAAGAAGTCCACATCCAGAGACAAGTTCAGCGCCCAAGCCATTTCCAGCTACCATGGAAACCAAGTGCTCTGGCAGCACATATGTCTGAAAGTGGATGTGACACATATGATCTCAGTGTGTTGGTGAATGGCAACTTGCCGAAGAAGCAGCACAGCTCTTCCAGTGCCAAAACGACTCCACCTGCCTCAGGAACTTCACATACCATCAGCTTTCCTAGCAGATGTCCCGGAAACCGACTTGGGTCCCATCTTGTCCAATGCCCATTGAGCCCAGGATGATGAAATCAGGCATGTTGAACACCCACACAAAACAAACATGTGGATCCTCACTCAAGGCGCTAAGAAGTCCACATCCAGAGACAAGTTCAGCGCCCAAGCCATTTCCAGCTACCATGGAAACCAAGTGCTCTGGCAGCACATATGTCTGAAAGAGGATGTGACACCCAGGTATCTCAGTGTGTTGGTGAATGGCAACTTGCCGAAGGAGCAGCACAGCTCTTCCAGTGCCAAAAGACTCCACCTGCCTCAGGAACTTCACATACCATCAGCTTTCCTAGCAGATGTCCCGGAAACCGAGTTGGGTCCCATCTCGTCCAATGCCCATTGAGCCCAGATGATGAAATCAGGCATGTTGAACATCCACACAAAACAACCATGTGGATCCTGACTCAAGGCGCTAAGAAGTCCACATCCAGAGACAAGTTCAGCGCCCAAGCCATTTCCAGCTACCATGGAAACCAAGTGCTCTGGCAGCACATATGTCTGAAAGTGGATGTGACACCTAGGGATCTCAGTGTGTTGGTGAATGGCAACTTGCCGAAGGAGCAGCACAGCTCTTCCAGTGCCAAAACGACTCCACCTGCCTCAGGAACTTCACATACCATCAGCTTTCCTAGCAGATGTCCCGGAAACCGAGTTGGGTCCATCTGTCCAATGCCCATTGAGCCCACGATGATAAAATCAGGCATGATGAACACCCACACAAAACAACCATGTAGATCCTGACTCAAGGCGCTAAGAAGTCCACATCCAGAGACAAGTTCAGCGCCCAAGCCATTTCCAGCTACCATGGAAACCAAGTGCTCTGGCAGCACATATGTCTGAAAGTGGATGTGACACCTAGGGATCTCAGTGTGTTGGTGAATGGCAACTTGCCGAAGGAGCAGCACAGCTCTTCCAGTGCCAAAACGACTCCACCTGCCTCAGGAACTTCACATACCATCAGCTTTCCTAGCAGATGTCCCGGAAACCACTTGGGTCACATCTCGTCCAATGCCCATTGAGCCCAGGATGATGAAATCAGGCATGTTGAACACCCACACAAAACAAACATGTAGATCCTCACTCAAGGCGCTAAGAAGTCCACATCCAGAGACAAGTTCAGCGCCCAAGCCATTTCCAGCTACCATGGAATCCAACTGCTCTGTTAGCACATATGCCTGAAAGTGGATGTGACACCTAGGGATCTCAGTGTGTTGGTGAATGGCAACTTGCCGAAGGAGCAGCACAGCTCTACCAGTGCCAAAATGACTCCACCTGCCTCAGGAACTTCACATACCATCAGCTTTCCTACCAGATGTCCCGGAAACCCACTTGGGTCCCATCTCGTCCAGTGCAGATTGAGCCCAAGATGATGAAACCAGGCACGTTGAACACGCACACAAAACAAACATGTAGATCCTGACTCGTGGCGCTAAGAAGTCCACATGCGGAGACAAGTTCAGCGCCCAAGCCATTTCCAGCTACCATGGAAACCAAGTGCTCTGGCAGCACATATGTCTGAAAGAGGATGTGACACATAGGGATCTCAGTTTGTTGATGAATGGCAACTTGCCGAAGGAGCAGCACAGCTCTTCCAGTGCCAAAACGACTCCACCTGCCTCAGGAACTTCACATACCATCAGCTTTCCTAGCAGATGTCCCGGAAACCGAGTTGGGTCATCTCGTCCAATGCCCATTGAGCCCAGATGATGATATCAGGCATGTTGAACACCCACACAAAACAACCATGTGGATCCTGACTCAAGGCGCTAAGAAGTCCACATCCAGAGACAAGTTCAGCGCCCAAGCCATTTCCAGCTACCATGGAAACCAAGTGCTCTGGCAGCACATATGTCTGAAAGTGGATGTGACACCTAGGATCTCAGTGTGTTGGTGAATGGCAACTTGCCGAAGGAGCAGGCACAGCTCTTCCAGTGCCAAAATGACTCCACCTGCCTCAGGAACTTCACATACCATCAGCTTTCCTAGCAGATGTCCCGGAAACCGAGTTGGGTCCATCTTGTCCAATGCCCATTGAGCCACGATGATGAAATCAGGCATGTTGAACACCACACAAAACAACCATGTGGATCCTCACTCAAGGCGCTAAGAAGTCCACATCCAGAGACAAGTTCAGCGCCCAAGCCATTTCCAGCTACCATGGAAACCAAGTGCTCTGGCAGCACATATGTCTGAAAGTGATGTGACACTAGGGATCTCAGTGTGTTGGTGAATGGCAACTTGCCGAAGGAGCAGCACAGCTCTTCCAGTGCCAAAACGACTCCACCTGCCTCAGGAACTTCACATACCATCAGCTTTCCTACCAGATGTCCCGGAAACCGACTTGGGTCCAATCTCGTCCAATGCCCATTGAGCCCAGATGATGAAATCAGGCATGTTGAACACCCACACAAAACAACCATGTAGATCCTGACTCAAGGCGCTAAGAAGTCCACATCCAGAGACAAGTTCAGCGCCCAAGCCATTTCCAGCTACCATGGAAACCAAGTGCTCTGGCAGCACATATGTCTGAAAGTGGATGTGACACCTAGGGATCTCAGTGTGTTGGTGAATGGCAACTTGCCGAAGGAGCAGCACAGCTCTTCCAGTGCCAAAACGACTCCACCTGCCTCAGGAACTTCACATACCATCAGCTTTCCTACCAGATGTCCCGGAAACCGAGTTGGGTCCCATCTCGTCCAATGCCCATTGAGCCCAGATGATAAATCAGGCATGATGAACACACCACACAAAACAACCATGTAGATCCTGACTCAAGGCGCTAAGAAGTCCACATCCAGAGACAAGTTCAGCGCCCAAGCCATTTCCAGCTACCATGGAAACCAAGTGCTCTGGCAGCACATATGTCTGAAAGTGGATGTGACACCAGAGATCTCAGTGTGTTGGTGAATGGCAACTTGCCGAAGAAGCAGCACAGCTCTTCCAGTGCCAAAATGACTCCACCTGCCTCAGGAACTTCACATACCATCAGCTTTCCTAGCAGATGTCCCGGAAACCGAGTTGGTCCCATCTCGTCCAATGCCCATTGAGCCCAGATGATGAAATCAGGCATGTTGAACATCCACACAAAACAACATGTGGATCCTCACTCAAGGCGCTAAGAAGTCCACATCCAGAGACAAGTTCAGCGCCCAAGCCATTTCCAGCTACCATGGAAACCAAGTGCTCTGGCAGCACATATGTCTGAAAGTGGATGTGACACCTAGGGATCTCAGTGTGTTGGTGAATGGCAACTTGCCGAAGGAGCAGCACAGCTCTTCCAGTGCCAAAACGACTCCACCTGCCTCAGGAACTTCACATACCATCAGCTTTCCTAGCAGATGTCCCGGAAACCGAGTTGGGTCCCATCTCGTCCAATGCCCATTGAGCCCAGGATGATGAAATCAGGCATGTTGAACACGCACACAAAACAACCATGTGGATCCTGACTCAAGGCGCTAAGAAGTCCACATCCAGAGACAAGTTCAGCGCCCAAGCCATTTCCAGCTACCATGGAAACCAAGTGCTCTGGCAGCACATATGTCTGAAAGTGGATGTGACACCATAGGATCTCAGTGTGTTGGTGAATGGCAACTTGCCGAAGGAGCAGCACAGCTCTTCCAGTGCCAAAACGACTCCACCTGCCTCAGGAACTTCACATACCATCAGCTTTCCTAGCAGATGTCCCGGAAACCGAGTTGGTCCCATCTCGTCCAATGCCCATTGAGCCCAAGATGATGAAATCAGGCATGTTGAACACCACACAAAACAACCATGTGGATCCTGACTCAAGGCGCTAAGAAGTCCACATCCAGAGACAAGTTCAGCGCCCAAGCCATTTCCAGCTACCATGGAAACCAAGTGCTCTGGCAGCACATATGTCTGAAAGTGGATGTGACACATAGGATCTCAGTGTGTTGGTGAATGGCAACTTGCCGAAGGAGCAGCACAGCTCTTCCAGTGCCAAAACGACTCCACCTGCCTCAGGAACTTCACATACCATCAGCTTTCCTAGCAGATGTCCCGGAAACCGAGTTGGGTCTCATCTTGTCCAATGCCCATTGAGCCCTAGATAATGAAATCAGGCATGTTGAACATCCACACAAAACAACCATGTAGATCCTGACTCAAGGCGCTAAGAAGTCCACATCCAGAGACAAGTTCAGCGCCCAAGCCATTTCCAGCTACCATGGAAACCAAGTGCTCTGGCAGCACATATGTCTGAAAGTGGATGTGAGACCCAGGGATCTCAGTGTGTTGGTGAATGGCAACTTGCCGAAGGAGCAGCACAGCTCTTCCAGTGCCAAAACGACTCCACCTGCCTCAGGAACTTCACATACCATCAGCTTTCCTAGCAGATGTCCCGGAAACCTAGTTGGGTCCATCTCGTCCAATGCCCATTGAGCCCAGGATGATGAAATCCAGAATGTTGAACACCCACTCAAAACAAACATGTAGATCCTCACTCAAGGCGCTAAGAAGTCCACATCCAGAGACAAGTTCAGCGCCCAAGCCATTTCCAGCTACCATGGAAACCAAGTGCTCTGGCAGCACATATGCCTGAAAGTGGATGTGACACATAGGGATCTCAGTTTGTTGATGAATGGCAACTTGCCGAAGGAGCAGCACAGCTCTTCCAGTGCCAAAACGACTCCACCTGCCTCAGGAACTTCACATACCATCAGCTTTCCTAGCAGATCCCGGAAACCCACTTGGGTATCATCTTGTCCAATGCCCATTGAGCCCAAGATGATGAAATCAGTCATGTTGAACACCCACACAAAACAACCATGTACATCCTCACTCAAGGCGCTAAGAAGTCCACATCCAGAGACAAGTTCAGCGCCCAAGAGATTTCCAGCTACCATGGAAACCAAGTGCTCTGGCAGTACATATGTCTGAAAGTGGATGTGACACCTAGGGATCTCAGTGTGTTGGTGAATGGCAACTTGCCGAAGGAGCAGCACAGCTCTTCCAGTGCCAAAATGACTCCACCTGCCTCAGGAACTTCACATACCATCAGCTTTCCTACCAGATGTCCCGGAAACCGAGTTGGGTCCCATCTCGTCCAATGCCCATTGAGTCCAAGATGATGAAATCAGGCATGTTGAACACCCACTCAAAACAAACATGTAGATCCTCACTCAAGGCGCTAAGAAGTCCACATGCGGAGACAAGTTCAGCGCCCAAGCCATTTCCAGCTACCATGGAAACCAAGTGCTCTGGCAGCACATATGTCTGAAAGTGGATGTGACACCTAGGGATCTCAGTGTGTTGGTGAATGGCAACTTGCCGAAGGAGCAGCACAGCTCTTCCAGTGCCAAAAGACTCCACCTGCCTCAGGAACTTCACATACCATCAGCTTTCCTAGCAGATGTCCCGGAAACCGAGTTGGGTCCATCTCGTCCAATGCCATTGAGCCCAGATGATGAAATCAGGCATGTTGAACACCCACACAAAACAACCATGTGGATCCTCACTCAAGGCGCTAAGAAGTCCACATCCAGAGACAAGTTCAGCGCCCAAGCCATTTCCAGCTACCATGGAAACCAAGTGCTCTGGCAGCACATATGTCTGAAAGTGGATGTGACACCTAGGGATCTCAGTGTGTTGGTGAATGGCAACTTGCCGAAGGAGCAGCACAGCTCTTCCAGTGCCAAAACGACTCCACCTGCCTCAGGAACTTCACATACCATCAGCTTTCCTAGCAGATGTCCCGGAAACCGATTTGGGTCCCATCTCGTCCAATGCCCATTGAGCCCAGATGATGAAATCAGGCATGTTGAACACCCACACAAAACAACCATGTAGATCCTGACTCAAGGCGCTAAGAAGTCCACATCCAGAGACAAGTTCAGCGCCCAAGCCATTTCCAGCTACCATGGAAACCAAGTGCTCTGGCAGCACATATGCCTGAAAGTGGATGTGACACCTAGGGATCTCAGTGTGTTGGTGAATGGCAACTTGCCGAAGGAGCAGCACAGCTCTTCCAGTGCCAAAACGACTCCACCTGCCTCAGGAACTTCACATACCATCAGCTTTCCTAGCAGATGTCCCGGAAACCCACTTGGGTCGATCTCGTCCAATGCCCATTGAGCCCAAGATGATAAAAACAGGCATGATGAACACGCACACAAAACAACCATGTAGATCCTGACTCAAGGCGCTAAGAAGTCCACATCCAGAGACAAGTTCAGCGCCCAAGCCATTTCCAGCTACCATGGAAACCAAGTGCTCTGGCAGCACATATGTCTGAAAGTGGATGTGACACCTAGGATCTCAGTGTGTTGGTGAATGGCAACTTGCCGAAGGAGCAGCACAGCTCTTCCAGTGCCAAAACGACTCCACCTGCCTCAGGAACTTCACATACCATCAGCTTTCCTAGCAGATGTCCCGGAAACCACTTGGTCCCATCTCGTCCAATGCCCATTGAGCCCAGGATGATGAAATCAGGCATGTTGAACACCCACACAAAACAACCATGTGGATCCTCACTCAAGGCGCTAAGAAGTCCACATCCAGAGACAAGTTCAGCGCCCAAGCCATTTCCAGCTACCATGGAAACCAAGTGCTCTGGCAGCACATATGTCTGAAAGTGGATGTGACACCTAGGATCTCAGTGTGTTGGTGAATGGCAACTTGCCGAAGGAGCAGCACAGCTCTACCAGTGCCAAAATGACTCCACCTGCCTCAGGAACTTCACATACCATCAGCTTTCCTAGCAGATGTCCCGGAAACCGAGGTGAGTCCCATCTTGTCCAATGCCCATTGAGCCCAAGATGATGAAACCAGGCATGTTGAACACGCACACAAAACAACCATGTAGATCCTGACTCAAGGCGCTAAGAAGTCCACATCCAGAGACAAGTTCAGCGCCCAAGCCATTTCCAGCTACCATGGAAACCAAGTGCTCTGGCAGCACATATGTCTGAAAGTGGATGTGACACCTAGGGATCTCAGTGTGTTGGTGAATGGCAACTTGCCGAAGGAGCAGCACAGCTCTTCCAGTGCCAAAACGACTCCACCTGCCTCAGGAACTTCACATACCATCAGCTTTCCTAGCAGATGTCCCGGAAACCAGTTGGGTCCATCTCGTCCAATGCCCATTGAGCCCAAGATGATGAATCAGGCATGTTGAACACCCACACAAAACAACCATGTAGATCCTGACTCAAGGCGCTAAGAAGTCCACATCCAGAGACAAGTTCAGCGCCCAAGCCATTTCCAGCTACCATGGAAACCAAGTGCTCTGGCAGCACATATGTCTGAAAGTGGATGTGACACCTAGGGATCTCAGTGTGTTGGTGAATGGCAACTTGCCGAAGGAGCAGCACAGCTCTTCCAGTGCCAAAACGACTCCACCTGCCTCAGGAACTTCACATACCATCAGCTTTCCTAGCAGATGTCCCGGAAACCGAGTTGGTCCCATCTCGTCCAATGCCCATTGAGCCCAAGATGATGAAATCAGGCATGTTGAACACCCACACAAAACAAACATGTAGATCCTGACTCAAGGCGCTAAGAAGTCCACATCCAGAGACAAGTTCAGCGCCCAAGCCATTTCCAGCTACCATGGAAACCAAGTGCTCTGGCAGCACATATGTCTGAAAGTGGATGTGACACCTAGGGATCTCAGTGTGTTGGTGAATGGCAACTTGCCGAAGGAGCAGCACAGCTCTTCCAGTGCCAAAACGACTCCACCTGCCTCAGGAACTTCACATACCATCAGCTTTCCTAGCAGATGTCCCGGAAACCGAGTTGGTCCATCTGTCCAATGCCCATTGAGCCCACGATGATGAAATCAGGCATGTTGAACACCCACACAAAACAACCATGTAGATCCTGACTCAAGGCGCTAAGAAGTCCACATCCAGAGACAAGTTCAGCGCCCAAGCCATTTCCAGCTACCATGGAAACCAAGTGCTCTGGCAGCACATATGTCTGAAAGTGGATGTGACACCTAGGGATCTCAGTGTGTTGGTGAATGGCAACTTGCCGAAGGAGCAGCACAGCTCTTCCAGTGCCAAAACGACTCCACCTGCCTCAGGAACTTCACATACCATCAGCTTTCCTACCAGATGTCCCGGAAACCGACTTGGGTCCCATCTCGTCCAATGCCCATTGAGCCCAGGATGATGAAATCAGGCATGTTGAACACCCACACAAAACAACCATGTAGATCCTGACTCAAGGCGCTAAGAAGTCCACATCCAGAGACAAGTTCAGCGCCCAAGCCATTTCCAGCTACCATGGAAACCAAGTGCTCTGGCAGCACATATGTCTGAAAGTGGATGTGACACCTAGGGATCTCAGTGTGTTGGTGAATGGCAACTTGCCGAAGGAGCAGCACAGCTCTTCCAGTGCCAAAACGACTCCACCTGCCTCAGGAACTTCACATACCATCAGCTTTCCTAGCAGATGTCCCGGAAACCGAATTGGTCCCATCTCGTCCAATGCCCATTGAGCCCAAGATGATAAACCAGGCATGATGAACAATCCCACACAAAACAACCATGTGATCCTGACTCAAGGCGCTAAGAAGTCCACATCCAGAGACAAGTTCAGCGCCCAAGCCATTTCCAGCTACCATGGAAACCAAGTGCTCTGGCAGCACATATGTCTGAAAGTGGATGTGACACCAGAGATCTCAGTGTGTTGGTGAATGGCAACTTGCCGAAGAGCAGCACAGCTCTTCCAGTGCCAAAACGACTCCACCTGCCTCAGGAACTTCACATACCATCAGCTTTCCTAGCAGATGTCCCGGAAACCGAGTTGGTTCCCATCTCGTCCAATGCCCATTGAGCCCAAGATGATGAAATCAGGCATGTTGAACATCCACACAAAACAACCATGTGGATCCTCACTCAAGGCGCTAAGAAGTCCACATCCAGAGACAAGTTCAGTGCCCAAGCCATTTCCAGCTACCATGGAAAACAAGTGCTCTGGCAGCACATATGTCTGAAAGTGGGTGTGACACCTAGGGATCTCAGTGTGTTGGTGAATGGCAACCTGCCGAAGGAGCAGCACAGCTCTTCCAGTGCCAAAACGACTCCACCTGCCTCAGGAACTTCACATACCATCAGCTTTCCTACAGATGTCCCGGAAACCGATTGGGTCCCATCTCGTTCAATGCCCATTGAGCCCAAGATGATAAAAACAGGCATGTTGAACACGCACACAAAACAACCATTTAGATCCTGACTCAAGGCGCTAAGAAGTCCACATCCAGAGACAAGTTCAGCGCCCAAGCCATTTCCAGCTACCATGGAAACCAAGTGCTCTGGCAGCACATATGTCTGAAAGTGGATGTGACACCACAGGATCTCAGTGTGTTGGTGAATGGCAACTTGCCGAAGGAGCAGCACAGCTCTTCCAGTGCCAAAATGACTCAACCTGCCTCAGGAACTTCACATACCATCAGCTTTCCTAGCAGATGTCCCGGAAACCGAGATGGTTTCCATCTCGTCCAATGCACATTGAGCCCAAGATGATGAAATCAGGCATGTTGAACATCCACACAAAACAACCATGTGGATCCTGACTCAAGGCGCTAAGAAGTCCACATCCAGAGACAAGTTCAGCGCCCAAGCCATTTCCAGCTACCATGGAAACCAAGTGCTCTGGCAGCACATATGCCTGAAAGTGGATGTGACACATAGGGATCTCAGTGTGTTGGTGAATGGCAACTTGCCGAAGGAGCAGCACAGCTCTTCCAGTGCCAAAACGACTCCACCTGCCTCAGGAACTTCACATACCATCAGCTTTCCTACCAGATGTCCCGGAAACCGAGTTGGGTCCCATCTCGTCCAATGCCCATTGAGCCCAAGATGATGAAATCAGGCATGTTGAACATCCACACAAAACAACCATGTAGATCCTGACTCAAGGCGCTAAGAAGTCCACATCCAGAGACAAGTTCAGCGCCCAAGCCATTTCCAGCTACCATGGAAACCAAGTGCTCTGGCAGCACATATGTCTGAAAGTGGATGTGACACCTAGGGATCTCAGTGTGTTGGTGAATGGCAACTTGCCGAAGGAGCAGCACAGCTCTTCCAGTGCCAAAACGACTCCACCTGCCTCAGGAACTTCACATACCATCAGCTTTCCTAGCAGATGTCCCGGAAACCCACTTGGGTCCCATCTCGTCCAATGCCCATTGAGCCCAGGATGATGAAATCAGGCATGTTGAACACCCACACAAAACAAACATGTAGATCCTGACTCAAGGCGCTAAGAAGTCCACATCCAGAGACAAGTTCAGCGCCCCAGCCATTTCCAGCTACCATGGAAACCAAGTGCTCTGGCAGCACATATGTCTGAAAGATGGATGTGACACCAGGGATCTCAGTGTGTTGGTGAATGGCAACTTGCCGAAGGAGCAGCACAGCTCTTCCAGTGCCAAAACGACTCCACCTGCCTCAGGAACTTCACATACCATCAGCTTTCCTAGCAGATGTCCCGGAAACCGAGTTGGTCCCATCTCGTCCAATGCCCATTGAGCCCAAGATGATGAAATCAGGCATGTTGAATATCCACACAAAACAACCATGTGGATCCTGACTCAAGGCGCTAAGAAGTCCACATCCAGAGACAAGTTCAGCGCCCAAGCCATTTCCAGCTACCATGGAAACCAAGTGCTCTGGCAGCACATATGTCTGAAAGAGGATGTGACACCTAGGGATCTCAGTGTGTTGGTGAATGGCAACTTGCCGAAGGAGCAGCACAGCTCTTCCAGTGCCAAAACGACTCCACCTGCCTCAGGAACTTCACATACCATCAGCTTTCCTACCAGATGTCCCGGAAACCCACTTGGGTCCATCTTGTCCAATGCCCATTTAGGCCAAGATGATGAAATCAGGCATGTTGAACACGCACACAAAACAACCATGTAGATCCTGACTCAAGGCGCTAAGAAGTCCACATCCAGAGACAAGTTCAGCGCCCAAGCCATTTCCAGCTACCATGGAAACCAAGTGCTCTGGCAGCACATATGTCTGAAAGTGGATGTGACACCTAGGGATCTCAGTGTGTTGGTGAATGGCAACTTGCCGAAGGAGCAGCACAGCTCTTCCAGTGCCAAAACGACTCCACCTGCCTCAGGAACTTCACATACCATCAGCTTTCCTAGCAGATGTCCCGGAAACCGACTTGGGTCACATCTGTCCAATGCCCATTGAGCCCAAGATGATGAAATCAGGCATGTTGAACACCCACACAAAACAAACATGTAGATCCTGACTCAAGGCGCTAAGAAGTCCACATCCAGAGACAAGTTCAGCGCCCAAGCCATTTCCAGCTACCATGGAAACCAAGTGCTCTGGCAGCACATATGTCTGAAAGTGGATGTGACAACCTAGGATCTCAGTGTGTTGGTGAATGGCAACTTGCCGAAGGAGCAGCACAGCTCTTCCAGTGCCAAAACGACTCCACCTGCCTCAGGAACTTCACATACCATCAGCTTTCCTAGCAGATGTCCCGGAAACCGAGTTGGGTCCCATCTCGTCCTATGCCCATTGAGCCCAAGATGATGAAATCAGGCATGTTGAAACACCCACACAAAACAACCATGTAGATCCTGACTCAAGGCGCTAAGAAGTCCACATCCAGAGACAAGTTCAGCGCCCAAGCCATTTCCAGCTACCATGGAAACCAAGTGCTCTGGCAGCACATATGTCTGAAAGTGGATGTGACACCTAGGGATCTCAGTGTGTTGGTGAATGGCAACTTGCCGAAGGAGCAGCACAGCTCTTCCAGTGCCAAAATGACTCCACCTGCCTCAGGAACTTCACATACCATCAGCTTTCCTAGCAGATGTCCCGGAAACCGAGTTGGGTGCCATCTCGTCCAATGCCCATTGAGCCCAGATGATGAAATCAGGCATGTTGAACACCCACACAAAACAAACATGTAGATCCTCACTCAAGGCGCTAAGAAGTCCACATCCAGAGACAAGTTCAGCGCCCAAGCCATTTCCAGCTACCATGGAAACCAAGTGCTCTGGCAGCACATATGTCTGAAAGTGGATGTGACACCACAGGATCTCAGTGTGTTGGTGAATGGCAACTTGCCGAAGGAGCAGCACAGCTCTTCCAGTGCAAAATGACTCAACCTGCCTCAGGAACTTCACATAACATCAGCTTTCCTAGCAGATGTCCCGGAAACTGAGATGGTTCCCATCTCGTCCAATGCACATTGAGCCCATGATAATGAAATCAGGCATGATGAACACGCACACAAAACAACCATGTGGATCCTGACTCAAGGCGCTAAGAAGTCCACATCCAGAGACAAGTTCAGCGCCCAAGCCATTTCCAGCTACCATGGAAACCAAGTGCTCTGGCAGCACATATACCTGAAAGTGGATGTGACACCTAGGGATCTCAGTGTGTTGGTGAATGGCAACTTGCCGAAGGAGCAGCACAGCTCTTCCAGTGCCAAAACGACTCCACCTGCCTCAGGAACTTCACATACCATCAGCTTTCCTAGCAGATGTCCCGGAAACCGAGTTGGGTGCCATCTTGTCCAATGCCCATTGAGCCCAGGATGATGAAATCAGGCATGTTGAACACCCACACAAAACAACCATGTAGATCCTGACTCAAGGCGCTAAGAAGTCCACATCCAGAGACAAGTTCAGCGCCCAAGCCATTTCCAGCTACCATGGAAACCAAGTGCTCTGGCAGCACATATGTCTCAAAGAGGATGTGACACCTAGGGATCTCAGTGTGTTGGTGAATGGCAACTTGCCGAAGGAGCAGCACAGGCCTTCCAGTGCCAAAACGACTCCACCTGCCTCAGGAACTTCACATACCATCAGCTTTCCTAGCAGCTGTCCCGGAAACCAGTTGGTCCCATCTTGTCCAATGCCCATTGAGCCCAGGATGATGAAATCAGGCATGTTGAACACCCACACAAAACAAACATGTACATCCTGACTCAAGGCGCTAAGAAGTCCACATCCAGAGACAAGTTCAGCGCCCAAGCCATTTCCAGCTACCATGGAAACCAAGTGCTCTGGCAGCACATATGTCTGAAAGTGGATGTGACACCTAGGGATCTCAGTGTGTTGGTGAATGGCAACTTGCCGAAGGAGCAGCACAGCTCTTCCAGTGCCAAAACGACTCCACCTGCCTCAGGAACTTCACATACCATCAGCTTTCCTAGCAGATGTCCCGGAAACCGATTGGGTCCCATCTTGTCCAATGCCCATTGAGCCCAAGATGATACAACAGGCATGATGAACACCCACACAAAACAACCATGTAGATCCTGACTCAAGGCGCTAAGAAGTCCACATCCAGAGACAAGTTCAGCGCCCAAGCCATTTCCAGCTACCATGGAAACCAAGTGCTCTGGCAGCACATATGTCTGAAAGTGGATGTGACACCTAGGATCTCAGTGTGTTGGTGAATGGCAACTTGCCGAAGGAGCAGCACAGCTCTTCCAGTGCCAAAATGACTCCACCTGCCTCAGGAACTTCACATACCATCAGCTTTCCTAGCAGATGTCCCGGAAACCGAGTTGGGTCCCATCTCGTCCAATGCCATTGAGCCCAAGATGATGAAATCAGGCATGTTGAACACCCACACAAAACAACCATGTAGATCCTGACTCAAGGCGCTAAGAAGTCCACATCCAGAGACAAGTTCAGCGCCCAAGCCATTTCCAGCTACCATGGAAACCAAGTGCTCTGGCAGCACATATGTCTGAAAGTGGATGTGACACCTAGGGATCTCAGTGTGTTGGTGAATGGCAACTTGCCGAAGGAGCAGCACAGCTCTTCCAGTGCCAAAACGACTCCACCTGCCTCAGGAACTTCACATACCATCAGCTTTCCTACCAGATGTCCCGGAAACCGACTTGGGTCCCATCTCGTCCAATGCCCATTGAGCCCAGGATGATGAAACAGGCATGTTGAACACCACACAAAACAACCATGTAGATCCTGACTCAAGGCGCTAAGAAGTCCACATCCAGAGACAAGTTCAGCGCCCAAGCCATTTCCAGCTACCATGGAAACCAAGTGCTCTGGCAGCACATATGTCTGAAAGTGGATGTGACACCTAGGGATCTCAGTGTGTTGGTGAATGGCAACTTGCCGAAGGAGCAGGACAGCTCTTCCAGTGCCAAAACGACTCCACCTGCCTCAGGAACTTCACATACCATCAGCTTTCCTAGCAGATGTCCCGGAAACCGACTTGGTCCCATCTTGTCCAATGCCCATTGAGCCCAGGATGATGAAATCAGGCATGTTGAACATCCACACAAAACAACCATGTGGATCCTGACTCAAGGCGCTAAGAAGTCCACATCCAGAGACAAGTTCAGCGCCCAAGCCATTTCCAGCTACCATGGAAACCAAGTGCTCTGGCAGCACATATGTCTGAAAGTGGATGTGACACCTAGGGATCTCAGTGTGTTGGTGAATGGCAACTTGCCGAAGGAGCAGCACAGCTCTTCCAGTGCCAAAACGACTCCACCTGCCTCAGGAACTTCACATACCATCAGCTTTCCTAGCAGATGTCCCGGAAACCGAGTTGGGTCCCATCTCGTCCAATGCCCATTGAGCCCAGATGATGAAATCAGGCATGTTGAACACCCACACAAAACAAACATGTACATCCTGACTCAAGGCGCTAAGAAGTCCACATCCAGAGACAAGTTCAGCGCCCAAGCCATTTCCAGCTACCATGGAAACCAAGTGCTCTGGCAGCACATATGTCTGAAAGTGGATGTGACACCTAGGGATCTCAGTGTGTTGGTGAATGGCAACTTGCCGAAGGAGCAGCACAGCTCTTCCAGTGCCAAAACGACTCCACCTGCCTCAGGAACTTCACATACCATCAGCTTTCCTAGCAGATGTCCCGGAAACCGAGTTGGGTCCATCTTGTCCAATGCCCATTGAGCCCAAGATGATACAACAGGCATGTTGAACACCCACACAAAACAACCATGTGGATCCTGACTCAAGGCGCTAAGAAGTCCACATCCAGAGACAAGTTCAGCGCCCAAGCCATTTCCAGCTACCATGGAAACCAAGTGCTCTGGCAGCACATATGTCTGAAAGTGGATGTGACACCTAGGATCTCAGTGTGTTGGTGAATGGCAACTTGCCGAAGGAGCAGCACAGGTCTTCCAGTGCCAAAACGACTCCACCTGGCTCATTAACATCACATACCATCAGATTTCCTAGCAGATGTCCTGGAAACCGAGTTGTTTCCCATCTCACCCAATGCCCATTTAGCCCAATATGATGAAATCAGGCATGTTGAACACCCACACAAAACAACCATGTAGATTCTGACTCAAGGCACCAAGAAGTCCACATCCACAGACAAGTTCAGTGCCCAAGCCATTTCGAGCTACCATGGAAACCAAGTGCTCTGGCAGCACATATGTCTGAAAGTGGATGTGACACCTAGGGATCTCAGTGTGTTGGTGAATGGCAACTTGCCGAAGGAGCAGCACAGCTCTTCCAGTGCCAAAACGACTCCACCTGCCTCAGGAACTTCACATACCATCAGCTTTCCTAGCAGATGTCCCGGAAACCGAGTTGGGTCCCATCTCGTCCAATGCCCATTGAGCCCAGATGATGAAATCAGGCATGTTGAACACCCACACAAAACAACCATGTGGATCCTGACTCAAGGCGCTAAGAAGTCCACATCCAGAGACAAGTTCAGCGCCCAAGCCATTTCCAGCTACCATGGAAACCAAGTGCTCTGGCAGCACATATGTCTGAAAGTGGATGTGACACCTAGGGATCTCAGTGTGTTGGTGAATGGCAACTTGCCGAAGGAGCAGCACAGCTCTTCCAGTGCCAAAACGACTCCACCTGCCTCAGGAACTTCACATACCATCAGCTTTCCTAGCAGATGTCCCGGAAACCGATTGGGTCCCATCTTGTCCAATGCCCATTGAGCCCAGGATGATGAAATCAGGCATGATTGAACACCCACACAAAACAACCATGTGGATCCTCACTCAAGGCGCTAAGAAGTCCACATCCAGAGACAAGTTCAGCGCCCAAGCCATTTCCAGCTACCATGGAAACCAAGTGCTCTGGCAGCACATATGTCTGAAAGTGGATGTGACACCTAGGGATCTCAGTGTGTTGGTGAATGGCAACTTGCCGAAGGAGCAGCACAGCTCTTCCAGTGCCAAAACGACTCCACCTGCCTCAGGAACTTCACATACCATCAGCTTTCCTAGCAGATGTCCCGGAAACCGAGTTGGTCCCATCTCGTCCAATGCCCATTGAGCCCAAGATGATGAAATCAGGCATGTTGAACACCCACACAAAACAACCATGTGGATCCTGACTCAAGGCGCTAAGAAGTCCACATCCAGAGACAAGTTCAGCGCCCAAGCCATTTCCAGCTACCATGGAAACCAAGTGCTCTGGCAGCACATATGTCTGAAAGTGGATGTGACACCTAGGGATCTCAGTGTGTTGGTGAATGGCAACTTGCCGAAGGAGCAGCACAGCTCTTCCAGTGCCAAAACGACTCCACCTGCCTCAGGAACTTCACATACCATCAGCTTTCCTACCAGATGTCCCGGAAACCGAGTTGGGTGCCATCTCGTCCAATGCCCATTGAGCCCAGGATGATGAAATCAGGCATGATGAACACCCACACAAAACAACCATGTAGATCCTGACTCAAGGCGCTAAGAAGTCCACATCCAGAGACAAGTTCAGCGCCCAAGCCATTTCCAGCTACCATGGAAACCAAGTGCTCTGGCAGCACATATGTCTGAAAGTGGATGTGACACCTAGGGATCTCAGTGTGTTGGTGAATGGCAACTTGCCGAAGGAGCAGCACAGCTCTTCCAGTGCCAAAATGACTCCACCTGCCTCAGGAACTTCACATACCATCAGCTTTCCTACCAGATGTCCCGGAAACCCAGTTGGGTGCCATCTCGTCCAATGCCCATTGAGCCCAGGATGATGAAATCAGGCATGTTGAACATCCACACAAAACAACCATGTAGATCCTGACTCAAGGCGCTAAGAAGTCCACATCCAGAGACAAGTTCAGCGCCCAAGCCATTTCCAGCTACCATGGAAACCAAGTGCTCTGGCAGCACATATGTCTGAAAGTGGATGTGACACCTAGGGATCTCAGTGTGTTGGTGAATGGCAACTTGCCGAAGGAGCAGCACAGCTCTTCCAGTGCCAGAACGACTCAACCTGCCTCAGGAACTTCACATACCATCAGCTTTCCTAGCAGATGTCCCGGAAAACTACTTAGGTCCCATCTCGTCCAATGCCCATTGAGCCCTGTATGATGAAATCAGGCATGTTGAACACCCACTCAAAACAAACATATAGATCCTGACTCAAGGCGCTAACAATTCCACATCCAGAGACAAGTTCAGCGCCCAAGCCATTTCCAGCTACCATGGAAACCAAGTGCTCTGGCAGCACATATGTCTGAAAGTGGATGTGAAACCCAGGGATCTCAGTGTGTTGGTGAATGGCAACTTGCCGAAGGAGCAGCACAGCTCTTCCAGTGCCAAAACGACTCCACCTGCCTCAGGAACTTCACATACCATCAGCTTTCCTACCAGAAGTCCCGGAAACTGAATTGCGTCCCATCTCGTCCAATGCCCATTGAGCCCAAGATGATACAACCAGACATGATGAACAATCACCCCACACAAAACAACCATGTAGATCCTGCTCAAGGCACTAAGAAGTCCACATCCAGAGACAAGTTCAGCGCCCAAGCCATTTCCAGCTACCATGGAAACCAAGTGCTCTGGCAGCACATATGTCTGAAAGTGGATATGACACCCAGATGTCTTCTCAGTGTGTTGGTGAATGGCAACTTGCCGAAGCAACAGAACAGGTCTTCCAGTGCAAAATGACTCAACCTGCCTCAGGAACTTCACATAACATCAACTTTCCTAGCAGATGTCCCGGAAACCGAGATGGTTCCCATCTCGTCCAATGCACATTGAGCCCAAGATAATGAAATCAGGCATGTTGAACATCCACACAAAACAACCATGTTGATCCTGACTCAAGGCGCTAAGAAGTCCACATCCAGAGACAAATTCAGTGCCCAAGCCATTTCCAGCTACCATGGAAACCAAGTGCTCTGGCAGCACATATGCCTGAAAGTGGGTGTGACACCTAGGGATCTCAGTGTGTTGGTGAATGGCAACTTGCCGAAGGAGCAGCACAGCTCTTCCAGTGCCAAAACGACTCCACCTGCCTCAGGAACTTCACATACCATCAGCTTTCCTACCAGAAGTCCCGGAAACCGATTGGGTCCCATCTCGTCCAATGCCCATTGAGCCAGATGATGAAATCAGGCATGTTGAACACCCACACAAAACAAACCATGTAGATCCTGACTCAAGGCGCTAAGAAGTCCACATCCAGAGACAAGTTCAGCGCCCAAGCCATTTCCAGCTACCATGGAAACCAAGTGCTCTGGCAGCACATATGTCTGAAAGTGGATGTGACACCTAGGGATCTCAGTGTGTTGGTGAATGGCAACTTGCCGAAGGAGCAGCACAGCTCTTCCAGTGCCAAAATGACTCCACCTGCCTCAGGAACTTCACATACCATCAGCTTTCCTAGCAGATGTCCCGGAAACCGAGTGGGTCCCATCTCGTCCAATGCCCATTGAGCCCAAGATGATGAAATCAGGCATGTTGAACATCCACACAAAACAACCATGTGATCCTGACTCAAGGCGCTAAGAAGTCCACATCCAGAGACAAGTTCAGCGCCCAAGCCATTTCCAGCTACCATGGAAACCAAGTGCTCTGGCAGCACATATGTCTGAAAGTGGATGTGACACCTAGGGATCTCAGTGTGTTGGTGAATGGCAACTTGCCGAAGGAGCAGCACAGCTCTTCCAGTGCCAAAACGACTCCACCTGCCTCAGGAACTTCACATACCATCAGCTTTCCTAGCAGATGTCCCGGAAACCGAGTTGGTCCCATCTCGTCCAATGCCCATTGAGCCCAGATGATGAAATCAGGCATGTTGAACATCCACACAAAACAACCATGTAGATCCTGACTCAAGGCGCTAAGAAGTCCACATCCAGAGACAAGTTCAGCGCCCAAGCCATTTCCAGCTACCATGGAAACCAAGTGCTCTGGCAGCACATATGTCTGAAAGTGGATGTGACACCTAGGGATCTCAGTGTGTTGGTGAATGGCAACTTGCCGAAGGAGCAGCACAGCTCTTCCAGTGCCAAAACGACTCCACCTGCCTCAGGAACTTCACATACCATCAGCTTTCCTAGCAGATGTCCCGGAAACCACTTGGGTCCCATCTCGTCCAATGCCCATTGAGCCCAGATGATGAAATCAGGCATGTTGAACACCCACTCAAAACAAACATGTAGATCCTGACTCAAGCGCTAAGAAGTCCACATCCAGAGACAAGTTCAGCGCCCAAGCCATTTTCAGCTACCATGGAAACCAAGTGCTCTGGCAGCACATATGTCTGAAAGAGGATGTGAACACAGGGATCTCAGTGTGTTGGTGAATGGCAACTTGCCGAAGGAGCAGCACAGCTCTTCCAGTGCCAAAACGACTCCACCTGCCTCAGGAACTTCACATACCATCAGCTTTCCTAGCAGATGTCCCGGAAACCGACTTGGGTCCCATCTCGTCCAATGCCCATTGAGCCCAAGATGATAAATCAGGCATGTTGAACAATCCCACACAAAACAACATGTAGATCCTGACTCAAGGCGCTAAGAAGTCCACATCCAGAGACAAGTTCAGCGCCCAAGCCATTTCCAGCTACCATGGAAACCAAGTGCTCTGGCAGCACATATGTCTGAAAGTGGATGTGACACCCAGTGATCTCAGTGTGTTGGTGAATGCAACTTGCCGAAGAAGCAGCACAGCTCTTCCAGTGCCAAAACGACTCCACCTGCCTCAGGAACTTCACATACCATCAGCTTTCCTAGCAGATGTCCCGGAAACCGAGTTGGGTCCCATCTCGTCCAATGCCCATTGAGCCCAAGATGATGAAATCAGGCATGTTGAACATCCACACAAAACAACCATGTGGATCCTGACTCAAGGCGCTAAGAAGTCCACATCCAGAGACAAGTTCAGTGCCCAAGCCATTTCCAGCTACCATGGAAACCAAGTGCTCTGGCAGCACATATGTCTGAAAGTGGATGTGACACCTAGGGATCTCAGTGTGTTGGTGAATGGCAACTTGCCGAAGGAGCAGCACAGCTCTTCCAGTGCCAAAACGACTCCACCTGCCTCAGGAACTTCACATACCATCAGCTTTCCTACCAGATGTCCCGGAAACCCACTTGGGTCCCATCTCGTCCTATGCCCATTGAGCCCAAGATGATACAAACAGGCATGTTGAACACGCACACAAAACAACCATTTAGATCCTGACTCAAGGCGCTAAGAAGTCCACATCCAGAGACAAGTTCAGCGCCCAAGCCATTTCCAGCTACCATGGAAACCAAGTGCTCTGGCAGCACATATGTCTGAAAGTGGATGTGACACCTAGGGATCTCAGTGTGTTGGTGAATGGCAACTTGCCGAAGGAGCAGCACAGCTCTTCCAGTGCCAAAATGACTCCACCTGCCTCAGGAACTTCACATACCATCAGCTTTCCTAGCAGATGTCCCGGAAACCGAGTTGGGTCCCATCTCGTCCAATGCCCATTGAGTCCAAGATGATGAAATCAGGCATGTTGAACACCCACTCAAAACAAACATGTAGATCCTCACTCAAGGCGCTAAGAAGTCCACATCCAGAGACAAGTTCAGCGCCCAAGCCATTTCCAGCTACCATGGAAACCAAGTGCTCTGGCAGCACATATGTCTGAAAGTGGATGTGACACCCAGAGGTCTTCTCAGTGTGTTGGTGAATGGCAACTTGCCGAAGGAGCAGCACAGCTCTTCCAGTGCCAAAACGACTCCACCTGCCTCAGGAACTTCACATACCATCAGCTTTCCTAGCAGATGTCCCGGAAACTGAGATGGTTCCCATCTCGTCCAATGCACATTGAGCCCAAGATAATGAAATCAGGCATGATGAACACGCACACAAAACAACCATGTGGATCCTGACTCAAGGCGCTAACAATTCCACATCCAGAGACAAGTTCAGCGCCCAAGCCATTTCCAGCTACCATGGAAACCAAGTGCTCTGGCAGCACATATGTCTGAAAGTGGATGTGACACCTAGGGATCTCAGTGTGTTGGTGAATGGCAACTTGCCGAAGGAGCAGCACAGCTCTTCCAGTGCCAAAACGACTCCACCTGCCTCAGGAACTTCACATACCATCAGCTTTCCTAGCAGATGTCCCAGAAACCCACTTGGGTCCATCTCGTCCAATGCCCATTGAGCCCAGGATGGTGAAATCAGGCATGTTGAACACCCACTCAAAACAAACATGTAGATCCTGACTCAAGGCACTAAGAAGTCCACATCCAGAGACAAGTTCAGCGCCCAAGCCATTTCCAGCTACCATGGAAACCAAGTGCTCTGGCAGCACATATGTCTGAAAGTGGATGTGACACCTAGGGATCTCAGTGTGTTGGTGAATGGCAACTTGCCGAAGGAGCAGCACAGCTCTTCCAGTGCCAAAACGACTCCACCTGCCTCAGGAACTTCACATACCATCAGCTTTCCTAGCAGATGTCCCGGAAACCGAGTTGGGTCCCATCTTGTCCAATGCCCATTGAGCCAAGATGATGAAATCAGGCATGTTGAACACCCACACAAAACAACCATGTAGATCCTGACTCAAGGCGCTAAGAAGTCCACATCCAGAGACAAGTTCAGCGCCCAAGCCATTTCCAGCTACCATGGAAACCAAGTGCTCTGGCAGCACATATGTCTGAAAGTGGATGTGACAACTAGGGATCTCAGTGTGTTGGTGAATGGCAACTTGCCGAAGGAGCAGCACAGCTCTTCCAGTGCAAAATGACTCCACCTGCCTCAGGAACTTCACATACCATCAGCTTTCCTAGCAGATGTCCCGGAAACCCACTTGGGTCCCATCTCGTCCAATGCCCATTGAGCCCAGGATGATGAAAACCAGAATGTTGAACATCCACACAAAACAAACATGTGGATCCTCACTCAAGGCGCTAAGAAGTCCACATCCAGAGACAAGTTCAGCGCCCAAGCCATTTCCAGCTACCATGGAAACCAAGTGCTCTGGCAGCACATATGTCTGAAAGTGGATGTGACACCTAGGGATCTCAGTGTGTTGGTGAATGGCAACTTGCCGAAGGAGCAGCACAGCTCTTCAAGTGCCAAAACGACTCCACCTGCTTCAGGAACTTAACATACCATCAGCTTTCCTAGCAGATATACCGGAAACCGAGTTGGGTCCCATCTTGTCCAATGCCCATTGAGCCAGGATGATGAAATCAGGCATGTTGAACACGCACACAAAACAACCATGTAGATCCTGACTCAAGGCGCTAAGAAGTCCACATCCAGAGACAAGTTCAGCGCCCAAGCCATTTCCAGCTACCATGGAAACCAAGTGCTCTGGCAGCACATATGTCTCAAAGAGGATGTGACACCTAGGGATCTCAGTGTGTTGGTGAATGGCTACTTGCCGAAGGAGCAGCACAGGTCTTCCAGTGCCAAAATGACTCCACCTGCCTCAGGAACTTCACATACCATCAGCTTTCCTAGCAGATGTCCCGGAAACCGAGTTGGGTCCCATCTGGTCCAATGCCCATTGAGCCAGGATGATGAAATCAGGCATGTTGAACATCCACACAAAACAACCATGTGGATCCTGACTCAAGGCGCTAAGAAGTCCACATCCAGAGACAAGTTCAGTGCCCAAGCCATTTCCAGCTACCATGGAAACCAAGTGCTCTGGCAGCACATATGTCTGAAAGTGGATGTGACACCTAGGGATCTCAGTGTGTTGGTGAATGGCAACTTGCCGAAGGAGCAGCACAGCTCTTCCAGTGCCGAAACGACTCCACCTGCCTCAGGAACTTCACATACCATCAGCTTTCCTACCAGATGTCCCGGAAACCCACTTGGGTCCCATCTCGTCCAATGCCCATTGAGCCACAGGATGATGAAATCAGGCATGTTGAACACCACACAAAACAACCATGTAGATCCTGACTCAAGGCGCTAAGAAGTCCACATCCAGAGACAAGTTCAGCGCCCAAGCCATTTCCAGCTACCATGGAAACCAAGTGCTCTGGCAGCACATATGTCTGAAAGTGGATGTGACACCTAGGGATCTCAGTGTGTTGGTGAATGGCAACTTGCCGAAGGAGCAGCACAGCTCTTCCAGTGCCAAAACGACTCCACCTGCCTCAGGAACTTCACATACCATCAGCTTTCCTAGCAGATGTCCCGGAAACCGACTTGGGTCCATCTTGTCCAATGCCCATTGAGCCCAGGATGATGAAATCAGGCATGTTGAACACGCACACAAAACAACCATGTAGATCCTGACTCAAGGCGCTAAGAAGTCCACATCCAGAGACAAGTTCAGCGCCCAAGCCATTTCCAGCTACCATGGAAACCAAGTGCTCTGGCAGCACATATGTCTGAAAGTGGATGTGACACCTAGGGATCTCAGTGTGTTGGTGAATGGCAACTTGCCGAAGGAGCAGCACAGCTCGTCCAGTGCGAAATGACTCCACCTGCCTCAGGAACTTCACATACCATCAGCTTTCCTACCAGATGTCCCGGAAACCCACTTGGGTCCCATCTCGTCCAATGCCCATTGAGCCCAGGATGATGAAATCCAGAATGTTGAACACCCACTCAAAACAACCATGTAGATCCTCACTCAAGGCGCTAAGAAGTCCACATCCAGAGACAAGTTCAGCGCCCAAGCCATTTCCAGCTACCATGGAAACCAAGTGCTCTGGCAGCACATATGTCTGAAAGTGGATGTGACACCTAGGGATCTCAGTGTGTTGGTGAATGGCAACTTGCCGAAGGAGCAGCACAGGTCTTCCAGTGCCAAAACGACTCCACCTGCCTCAGGAACTTCACATACCATCAGCTTTCCTAGCAGATGTCCCGGAAACCGAGTTGGGTCCCATCTCGTCCAATGTCCATTGAGCCCAGATGATGAAACAGGCATGTTGAACACCCACACAAAACAACCATGTAGATCCTGACTCAAGGCGCTAAGAAGTCCACATCCAGAGACAAGTTCAGCGCCCAAGCCATTTCCAGCTACCATGGAAACCAAGTGCTCTGGCAGCACATATGTCTGAAAGTGGATGTGACACCTAGGGATCTCAGTGTGTTGGTGAATGGCAACTTGCCGAAGGAGCAGCACAGCTCTTCCAGTGCCAAAACGACTCCACCTGCCTCAGGAACTTCACATACCATCAGCTTTCCTAGCAGATGTCCCGGAAACCCACTTGGGTCCCATCTCGTCCAATGCCCATTGAGCCAGGATGATGAAATCAGGCATGTTGAACACCCACACAAAACAAACATGTAGATCCTCACTCAAGGCGCTAAGAAGTCCACATCCAGAGACAAGTTCAGCGCCCAAGCCATTTCCAGCTACCATGGAAACCAAGTGCTCTGGCAGCACATATGTCTGAAAGTGGATGTGACACCTAGGGATCTCAGTGTGTTGGTGAATGGCAACTTGCCGAAGGAGCAGCACAGCTCTTCCAGTGCCAAAACGACTCCACCTGCCTCAGGAACTTCACATACCATCAGCTTTCCTAGCAGATGTCCCGGAAACCACTTGGGTCCCATCTCGTCCAATGCCCATTGAGCCCAGGATGATGAAATCAGGCATGTTGAACACCACCACACAAAACAACCATGTGATCCTGACTCAAGGCGCTAAGAAGTCCACATCCAGAGACAAGTTCAGCGCCCAAGCCATTTCCAGCTACCATGGAAACCAAGTGCTCTGGCAGCACATATGTCTGAAAGTGGATGTGACACCTAGGGATCTTAGTGTGTTGGTGAATGGCAACTTGCCGAAGGAGCAGCACAGCTCTTCCAGTGCCAAAAGGAATCCACCTGCCTCAGGAACTTCACATACCATCAGCTTTCCTAGGAGATGTCCCGGAGACCGAGTTGTGTCCCATCTCGTCCAATGCTCATTGAGGCCAAGATGATGAAATCAGGCATGTTGAACACGCACACAAAACAACCATGTAGATCCTGACTCAAGGCGCTAAGAAGTCCACATCCAGAGACAAGTTCAGCGCCCAAGCCATTTCCAGCAGCCATGGAAAACAAGTACTCTGGCAGCACATATGTCTGAAAGTGGATGTGACACCTAGGGATCTCAGTGTGTTGGTGAATGGCAACTTGCCGAAGGAGCAGCACAGCTCTTCCAGTGCCAAAACGACTCCACCTGCCTCAGGAACTTCACATACCATCAGCTTTCCTACCAGATGTCCCGGAGAACCGACTTGGGTGCCATCTCGTCCAATGCCCATTGAGCCCAGGATGATGAAATCAGGCATGTTGAACAGCCACACAAAACAAACATGTGGATCCTGACTCAAGGCGCTAAGAAGTCCACATCCAGAGACAAGTTCAGCGCCCAAGCCATTTCCAGCTACCATGGAAACCAAGTGCTCTGGCAGCACATATGTCTGAAAGTGGATGTGACACCTAGGGATCTCAGTGTGTTGGTGAATGGCAACTTGCCGAAGGAGCAGCACTTCTTTTCCAGTGCCAAAACGACTCCACCTGCCTCAGGAACTTCACATACCATCAGCTTTCCTAGCAGATGTCACGGAAACCCACTTGGGTGCCATCTTGTCCAATGCCAATTGAACCCAGGATGATGAAATCAGCCATGGTTGAACACCACACAAAACAACCATGTAGATCCTGACTCAAGGCGCTAAGAAGTCCACATCCAGAGACAAGTTCAGCGCCCAAGCCATTTCCAGCTACCATGGAAACCAAGTGCTCTGGCAGCACATATGTCTGAAAGTGGATGTAGACCCAGGGATCTAAGTGTGTTGGTGAATGGCAACTTGCCGAAGGAGCAGCACAGCTCTTCCAGTGCCAAAACGACTCCACCTGCCTCAGGAACTTCACATACCATCAGCTTTCCTAGCAGATGTCCCGGAAACCGAGTTGGGTCCCATCTTGTCCAATGCCCATTGAGCCAAGATGATGAAATCAGGCATGTTGAACACCCACGCAAAACAACCATGTAGATCCTGACTCAAGGCGCTAAGAAGTCCACATCCAGAGACAAGTTCAGCGCCCAAGCCATTTCTAGCTCCCATGGAAACCAAGTGCTCTGGCAGCACATATATCTGAAAGACAATGTGACACCCAGAGGTCTTCTCAGTGTGTTGGTGAATGGCAACTTGCCGAAGGAGCAGCACAGCTCTTCCAGTGCAAAATGACTACACCTGCCTCAGGAACTTCACATACCATCAGCTTTCCTAGCAGATGTCTCGGAAACCGAGATGGTTCCCATCTCGTCCAATGCCCATTGAGCCCAGGATGATTAAATCAGGCATGTTGAACACGCACACAAACAAACCATGTAGATCCTGACTCAAGGCGCTAAGAAGTCCACATCCAGAGACAAGTTCAGCGCCCAAGCCATTTCCAGCTACCATGGAAACCAAGTGCTCTGGCAGCACATATGTCTGAAAGTGGATGTGACACCTAGGGATCTCAGTGTGTTGGTGAATGGCAACTTGCTGAAGGAGCAGCACAGCTCTTCCAGTGCCAAAATGACTCCACCTGCCTCAGGAACTTCACATACCATCAGCTTTCCTAGCAGATGTCCCGGAAACCCACTTGGGTCCCATCTTGTCCAATGCCCATTGAGCCCAGGATGATTAAATCAGGCATGTTGAACACCCACAGAAAACAAACATGTGGATCCTGACTCAAGGCGCTAACAAGTAGACATCCAGAGACAAGTTCAGCGCCCAAGCCATTTCTAGCTACCATGGAAACCAAGTGCTCTGGCAGCACATATGTCTGACAGTGGATGTGACACCTAGGGATCTCAGTGTGTTGGTGAATGGCAACTTGCCGAAGGAGCAGCACAGCTCTTCCAGTGCCAAAATGACTCCACCTGCCTCAGGAACTTCACATACCATCAGCTTTCCTAGCAGATGTCCTGGAATCCGAGTTGGGTCCATCTCGTCCAATGCCCATTGAGCCCAAGATGATGAAATCAGGCATGTTGAACACCACACAAAACAACCATGTAGATCCTGACTCAAGGCGCTAAGAAGTCCACATCCAGAGACAAGTTCAGCGCCCAAGCCATTTCCAGCTACCATGGAAACCAAGTGCTCTGGCAGCACATATGTCGGAAAGTGGATGTGACACCTAGGGATCTCAGTGTGTTGGTGAATGGCAACTTGCCGAAGGAGCAGCACAGCTCTTCCAGTGCCAAAACGACTCCACCTGCCTCAGGAACTTCACATACCATCAGCTTTCCTAGCAGATGTCCCGGAAACCGAGTTGGGTCTGATCTTGTCCAATGCCCATTGAGCCCAGGATGATGAAACCAGGCATGTTGAACATCCACAAAAAACAACCATGTGGATCCTGACTCAAGGCGCTAAGAAGTCCACATCCAGAGACAAGTTCAGCGCCCAAGCCATTTCCAGCTACCATGGAAACCAAGTGCTCTGGCAGCACATATGTCTGAAAGACAATGTGACACCTAGGGATCTCAGTGTGTTGGTGAATGTCAACTTGCTGAAGGAGCAGCACAGCTCTTCCAGTGCCAAAATGACTCCACCTGCCTCAGGAACTTCACATACCATCACCTTTCCTAGCAGATGTCCCGGAACCCACTTGGGTCCCATCTTGTCCAATGCCCATTGAGCCCAGGATGATGAAAACAGACATGTTGAACAGCCACACAAAACAAACATGTAGGTCCTGACTCAAGGCACTAAGATGTCCACATCCAGAGACAAGTTCAGCGCCCAAGCCATTTCCAGCTACCATGGAAACCAAGTGCTCTGGCAGCACATATGTCTGAAAGTGGATGTGACACCTAGGGATCTCAGTGTGTTGGTGAATGGCAACTTGCCGAAAGAGCAGCACAGCTATTCGTGGGCCAAAACGACTCCACCTGCCTCAGGAACTTCACATACCATCAGCTTTCCTAGCAGATGTCTCGGAGACTGAGTTTGGTCCCATCTGGTCCAATGCCCAAGAGCCCAGGATGATTAAATCAGGCATGTTGTACAGCCACACAAAACAACCATGTGGATCCTGACTCAAGGCGCTAAGAAGTCCACATCCAGAGACAAGTTCAGCGCCCAAGCCATTTCCAGCTACCATGGAAACCAAGTGCTCTGGCAGCACATATGTCTGAAAGTGGATGTGACACTTAGGGATCTCAGTGTGTTGGTGAATGGCAACTTGCCGAAGGAGCAGCACAGCTCTTCCAGTGCCAAAACGACTCCACCTGCCTCAGGAACTTCACATAAGATCAGCTTTCCTAGCAGATGTCCCGGAAACCGAGTTGGGTCTCATCTCGTCCAATGCCCACTGAGGATAGGACGATGAAATCAGGCATGTTGAACACGCTCACAAACATCCATGTAGATCCTGACTCAAGGCGCTAAGAAGTCCACATCCAGAGACAAGTTCAGCGCCCAAGCCATTTCCAGCTACCATGGAAACCAAGTGCTCTGGCAGCACATATGTCTGAAAGACAATATGACACCTAGGGATCTAAGTGTGTTGGTGAATGTCAACTTGCTGAAGGAGCAGCACAGCTCTTCTAGTGCCAAAACGACTCCACCTGCCTCAGGAACTTCACAGACCATCAGCTTTCCTAGCAGATGTCCCGGAGACTGAGTTCGGTCCCATCTTGTCCAATGCCCATTGAGCCCAGGATGATGAAATCAGGCATGTTGAATATCCACACAAAACAACCATGTAGATCCTGACTCAAGGCGCTAAGAAGTCCACATCCAGAGACAAGTTCAGCGCCCAAGCCATTTCCAGCTACCATGGAAACCAAGTGCTCTGGCAGCACATATGTCTGAAAGTGGATGTGACACCAGGGATCTCAGTGTATTGGTGAATGGCAACTTGCCGAAGGAGCAGCACAGCTCTTCCAGTGCCAAAACGACTCCACCTGTATTAGGAACTTCACATACCATCAGCTTTCCTACCAGATGCCACGGAATCCGAGTTGGGTCCCATCTCGTCCAATGCCCATTGAGCCCAGGATGATGAAATCAGGCATGTTGAACACGCACACAAACAACCATGTTGATGCTGACTCAAGGCGCTAACAAGTCCACAACCAGAGACAAGTTCAGCGCCCAAGCCATTTCCAGCTCCCATGGAAACCAAGTGCTCGACCAGCACATATGTCTGAAAGACAATGTGACACCTAGGGATCTAAGTGTGTTGGTGAATGGCAACTTACCGAAGGAGCAGCACAGCTCTTCCAGTGCCAAAATGACTCCACCTGTCTCAGGAACTTCACATACCATCAGCTTTCCTAGCAGATGTCCCGGAGACTGAGTTTGGTCCCATATTGTCCAATGCCCAAGAGCCCAGGATGATGATATCAGGCATGTTGAACATCCACCCCACGCAAAACAACCATGTAGATCCTGACTCAAGGCGCTAAGAAGTCCACATCCAGAGACAAGTTCAATGCCCAAGCCATTTCCTGCTACCATGGAAACCAAGTGCTCTGGCAGCACATATGTCTGAAAGTGGATGTGACACCTAGGGATCTCAGTGTGTTGGTGAATGGCAACTTGCTGAAGGAGCAGCACAGCTCTTCCAGTGCCAAAACGACTCCACCTGCCTCAGGAACTTCACATACCATCAGCTTTCCAGCAGATGTCCCGGAAACCCACTTGGGTCCCATCTTGTCCAGTGCAGATAGAGCCCAGGATGATGAAATCAGGCATGTTGAAAACCCACTCAAAACAACCATGTAGATCCTGACTCAAGGCGCTAACAAGTCCACATGCAGAGACAAGTTCAGGGCCCAAGCCATTTCCAGCCACCATGGAAACCAAGTGCTCTGGCAGCACATATGTCTGAAAGAGGATGTGAGACCCAGGGTTCTAAGTGTGTTGGTGAATGGCAACTTGCCGAAGGAGCAGCACAGCTCTTCTAGTGCCAAAATGACTCCACCTGCCTCAGGAACTTCACATACCATCAGTTTTCCTAGCAGATGTCCCGGAAGCCCAGTTGGGAGCCATCTCGTCCAATCCCCATTGAGCCTTGGATGATGATATCAGGCATGTTGAACATCCACACAAAACAACCAAGTGGATCCTCAGTCAAGGCGCTAAGAAGTCCACATCCAGAGACAAGTTCAGCGCCCAAGCCATTTCCAGCTACCATGGAAACCAAGTGCTCTGGCAGCACATATGTCTGAAAGTGGATGTGACACCTAGGGATCTAAGTGTGTTGGTGAATGGCAACTTGCCGAAGGAGCAGCACAGCTCTTTGTGGGCCAAAGGACTCCACCTGCCTCAGGAACTTCACATACCATCAGCTTTCCTACCAGATGTCCCGGAAACCGAGTTGGGTCCCATCTCGTCCAATGCCCATTGAGCCTAGGACGATGAAATCAGGCATGTTGAACACGCTCACAAACAACCATGTAGATCCTGACTCAAGGCGCTAAGAAGTCCACATCCAGAGACAAGTTCAGCGCCCAAGCCATTTCCAGCTACCATGGAAACCAAGTGCTCGACCAGCACATATGTCGGAAAGTGGATGTGACACCTAGGGATCTCAGTGTGTTGGTGAATGGCAACTTGCTGAAGGAGCAGCACAGCTCTTCCAGTGCCAAAATGACTCCACCTGCCTCAGGAACTTCACAGACCATCAGCTTTCCTAGCAGATGTCCCGGAGACTGAGTGCGGTCCCATCTTGTCCAATGCCCATTGAGCCCAGGATGATGAAATCAGGCATGTTGTACAGCCACAGAAAACAACCATGAAGATCCTCACTCAAGGCGCTAAGAAGTCCACATCCAGAGACAAGTTCAGCGCCCAAGCCATTTCCAGCTACCATGGAAACCAAGTGCTCTGGCAGCACATATGTCGGAAAGTGGATGTGACACCTAGGGATCTCAGTGTATTGGTGAATGGCAACTTGCTGAAGGAGCAGCACAGCTCTTCCAGTGCCAAAACGACTCCACCTGTATCAGGAACTTCACATACCATCAGCTTTCCTAGTAGATGTCCCGGAAACCGAGTTGGGTCCCGTCTTGTCCAATGCCCATTGAGCCCAGGATGATGAAATCAGGCATGTTGAACACGCACACAAAACAACCATGTAGATCCTGACTCAAGGCGCTAAGAAGTCCACAACCAGAGACAAGTTCAGCGCCCAAGCCATTTCCAGCTACCATGGAAACCAAGTGCTCGACCAGCACATATGTCTGAAAGACAATGTGACACCTAGGGATCTCAGTGTGTTGGTGAATGGCAACTTGCCGAAGGAGCAGCACAGCTCTTCCAGTGCCAAAACGACTCCACCTGCCTCAGGAACTTCACATACCATCAACTTTCCTAGCAGATGTCCCGGAGACTGTGTTTGGTCCCATCATGTCCAATGCTCAAGAGCCAAGGATGATGATATCAGGCATGTTGAACATCCACCACACGCAAAACAACCATGTGGATCCTGACTCAAGGCGCTAAGAAGTCCACATCCAGAGACAATTTCAGTGCCCAAGCCATTTCCAGCTACGATGGAAACCAAGTGCTCTGGCAGCACATATGTCTGAAAGTGGATGTGACACCTAGGGATCTCAGTGTGTTGGTGAATGGCAACTTGCCAAAGGAGCAGCACAGCTCTTTGAGGGCCAAAGGACTCCACCTGCCTCAGGAACTTCACATACCATCAGCTTTCCTAGCAGATGTCCCGGAAACCCACTTGGGTCCATCTCGTTCAATGCTCATTGAGGCCAAGATGATACAAACAGGCATTACGAACACGCACACAAAACAACCATGTAGATCCTGACTCAAGGCACTAAGAAGTCCACATCCAGAGACAAGTTCAGCGCCCAAGCCATTTCCAGCAGCCATGGAAAACAAGTACTCTGGCAGCACATATGTCTGAAAGTGGATGTGACACCTAGGGATCTCAGTGTGTTGGTGAATGGCAACTTGCCGAAGGAGCAGCACAGCTCTTCCAGTGCCAAAACGACTCCACCTGCCTCAGGAACTTCACATACCATCAGCTTTCCTACCAGATGTCCGGGAGAATGATTTCGGTTCCATCTCGTCCAATCCCCATTGAGCCCAGGATGATGAAATCAGGCATGTTGATCAGCCACACAAAACAAACATGTGGATCCTGACTAAAGGCGCTAACAAGTCCACATCCAGAGACAAGTTCAGCGCCCAAGCCATTTCCAGCAGCCATGGAAAACAAGTACTCTGGCAGCACATATGTCTGAAAGTGGATGTGACACCTAGGGATCTCAGTGTGTTGGTGAATGGCAACTTGCCGAAGGAGCAGCACAGCTCTTCTAGTGCCAAAACGACTCCACCTGCCTCAGGAACTTCACATACCATCAGCTTTCCTAGCAGATGTCCCGGAAACCCACTTGGGTCCCATCTTGTCCAGTGTCCAATGAGCCCAGGATGATGAAACCAGGTATCTTGAACAACCACACAAAACAACCATGTAGATCCTGACTCAAGGCGCTAAGAAGTCCACATCCAGAGACAAGTTCAGCGCCCAAGCCATTTCCAGCTACCATGGAAACCAAGTGCTCTGGCAGCACATATGTCTGAAAGTGGATGTTAGACCCAGGGATCTAAGTGTGTTGGTGAATGGCAACTTGCCGAAGGAGCAGCACAGCTCGTCCAGTGCCAAAACGACTCCACCTGCCTCAGGAACTTCACATACCATCAGCTTTCCTAGCAGATATCCCGGAAACCGAGTAGGGTCCCATCTTGTCCAATGCCCATTGAGCCCAAGATGATAAAATCAGGCATGATGAACACGCTCACAAAACAACCATGTGGATCCTGACTCAAGGCGCTAAGAAGTCCACATCCAGAGACAAGTTCAGCGCCCAAGCCATTTCCAGCTACCATGGAAACCAAGTGCTCTGGCAGCACATATGTCTGAAAGTGGATGTGACACTAGGGATCTCAGTGTGTTGGTGAATGGCAACTTGCCGAAGGAGCAGCACAGCTCTTCCAGTGCCAGAATGACTCCACCTGCCTCAGGAACTTCACATACCATCAGCTTTCCTAGCAGATGTCCCGGAAACCCATTGGGTCCCATCTCGTCCAGTGCAATTGAGTCCAGGATGATGAAATCAGGCATGTTGAACACCCACTCAAAACAACCATGTAGATCCTGACTCAAGGCCCTATTAAGTCCACATCCAGAGACAAGTTCAGCGCCCAAGCCATTTCCAGCTACCATGGATACCAAGTGCTCTGGCAGCACATATGTCTGAAATTGGATGTGACACCTATGGATCTCAGTGTGTTGGTGAATGGCAACTTGCCGAAGGAGCAGCACAGCTCTTCCAGTGCCAAAACGACTCCACCTGCCTCAGGAACTTCACATACCATCAGCTTTCCTAGCAGATGTCCCGGAAACCGAGTTGGGTCCCATCTTGTCCAATGCCCATTGAGCCCAGGATGATGAAATCAGGCATGTTGAACACGCACACAAAACAACCATGTAGATCCTGACTCAAGGCGCTAAGAAGTCCACAACCAGAGACAAGTTCAGCGCCCAAGCCATTTCCAGCTACCATGGAAACCAAGTGCTCGACCAGCACATATGTCTGAAAGTGGATGTGACACCTAGGGATCTCAGTGTGTTGGTGAATGTCAACTTGCCGAAGGAGCAGCACAGCTCTTCCAGTGCCAAAACGACTCCACCTGCCTCAGGAACTTCACATACCATCAGCTTTCCTAGCAGATGTCCCGGAAGACTGAGTTTGGTCCATCATGTCCAATGCCAATGAGCCAGGATGATGATATCAGGCATGTTGAACATCCACCACACGCAAAACAACCATGTGGATCCTGACTCAAGGCGCTAAGAAGTCCACATCCAGAGACAAGTTCAGTGCCCAAGCCATTTCCAGCTACCATGGAAACCAAGTGCTCTGGCAGCACATATGTCTGAAAGTGGATGTGACACCTAGGGATCTCAGTGTGTTGGTGAATGGCAACTTGCCGAAGGAGCAGCACAGCTCTTCGTGGGCCAAAGGACTCCACCTGCCTCAGGAACTTCACATACCATCAGCTTTCCTAGCAGATGTCCCGGAAACCCACTTGGGTCCATCTCGTTCAATGCTCATTGAGGCCAAGATGATACAAACAGGCATTACGAACACGCACACAAAACAACCATGTAGATCCTGACTCAAGGCACTAAGAAGTCCACATCCAGAGACAAGTTCAGCGCCCAAGCCATTTCCAGCAGCCATGGAAACCAAGTGCTCTGGCAGCACATATGTCTGAAAGTGGATGTGACACCTAGGGATCTCAGTGTGTTGGTGAATGGCAACTTGCCGAAGGAGCAGCACAGCTCTTCCAGTGCCAAAACGACTCCACCTGCCTCAGGAACTTCACATACCATCAGCTTTCCTACCACATGTCCCGGAGACTGAGTTCAGTTCCATCCTGTCCAATGCCCATTGAGCCCAGGATGATGAAATCAGGCATGTTGAACAGCCACACAAAACAAACATGTGGATCCTCACTCAAGGCGCTAACAAGTCCACATCCAGAGACAAGTTCAGCGCCCAAGCCATTTCCAGCACCATGGAAACCAAGTACTCTGGCAGCACATATGTCTGAAAGTGGATGTGACACCTAGGGATCTCAGTGTGTTGGTGAATGGCAACTTGCCGAAGGAGCAGCACAGCTCTTCTAGTGCCAAAACGACTCCACCTGCCTCAGGAACTTCACATAAGATCAGCTTTCCTAGCAGATGTCCAGGAAACCCATTTTGGTCCCATCTTGTCCAATGTCCATTGAGCCCAGGATGATGAAACCAGGTATCTTGAACAACCACACAAACAACCATGTAGATCCTGACTCAAGGCGCTAACAAGTCCACATCCAGAGACAAGTTCAGCGCCCAAGCCATTTCCAGCTACCATGGAAACCAAGTGCTCTGGCAGCACATATGTCTGAAAGTGGATGTTAGACCCAGGGATCTCAGTGTGTTGGTGAATGGCAACTTGCCGAAGGAGCAGCACAGCTCTTCCAGTGCCAAAACGACTCCACCTGCCTCAGGAACTTCACATACCATCAGCTTTCCTAGCAGATATCCCGGAAACCGAGTAGGGTCCCATCTTGTCCAATGCCCATTGAGCCCAAGATGATAAAATCAGGCATGATGAACACGCTCACAGAACAACCATTTGGATCCTGACTCAAGGCGCTAAGAAGTCCACATCCAGAGACAAGTTCAGCGCCCAAGCCATTTCCAGCTACCATGGAAACCAAGTGCTCTGGCAGCACATAAGTCTAAAAGTGGATGTGACACATATGATCTCAGTGTGTTGGTGAATGGCAACTTGCCGAAGAAGCACAGCTCTTCCAGTGCCAGAATGACTCCACCTGCCTCAAGAACTTCACATACCATCAGCTTTCCTACCAGATGTCCCGGAAACCCACTTGGGTCCCATCTCGTCCAGTGCAGATTGAGTCCAGGATGATGAAATCAGGCATGTTGAACACCCACTCAAAACAACCATGTAGATCCTGACTCAAGGCCCTATTAAGTCCACATCCAGAGACAAGTTCAGCGCCCAAGCCATTTCCAGCTACCATGGAAACCAAGTGCTCTGGCAGCACATATGTCTGAAAGTGGATGTGACACCTAGGGATCTCAGTGTGTTGGTGAATGGCAACTTGCCGAAGGAGCAGCACAGCTCTTCCAGTGCCAAAACGACTCCACCTGCCTCAGGAACTTCACATACCATCAGCTTTCCTAGCAGATGTCCCGGAAACCGAGTTGGGTCCATCTTGTCCAATGCCATAGAGCCCAGGATGATGAAATCAGGCATGTTGAAAACCCACTCAAAACAACCATGTAGATCCTGACTCAAGGCGCTAAGAAGTCCACATCCAGAGACAAGTTCAGCGCCCAAGCCATTTCCAGCTACCATGGAAACCAAGTGCTCTGGCAGCACATATGTCTGAAAGAGGATGTGAGACCCAGGGTTCTAAGTGTGTTGGTGAATGGCAACTTGCCGAAGGAGCAGCACAGCTCTTCCAGTGCCAAAATGACTCCACCTGCCTCAGGAACTTCACATACCATCAGTTTTCCTAGCAGATGTCCCGGAAACCCAGTTGGGTCCATCTCGTCCAATGCCCATTGAGCCAGGATGATGAAATCAGGCATGTTGAACACCACACAAAACAACCATGTGGATCCTGACTCAAGGCGCTAAGAAGTCCACATCCAGAGACAAGTTCAGCGCCCAAGCCATTTCCAGCTACCATGGAAACCAAGTGCTCTGGCAGCACATATGTCTGAAAGTGGATGTGACACCTAGGGATCTAAGTGTGTTGGTGAATGGCAACTTGCCGAAGGAGCAGCACAGCTCTTTCAGTGCCAAAAGGACTCCACCTGCCTCAGGAACTTCACATACCATCAGCTTTCCTAGCAGATGTCCCGGAAACCGAGTTGGGTCCCATCTCGTCCAATGCCCATTGAGCCTAGGATGATGAAATCAGGCATGTTGAACACGCACACAAAACAACCATGTAGATCCTGACTCAAGGCGCTAAGAAGTCCACATCCAAAGACAAGTTCAGCGCCCAAGCCATTTCCAGCTACCATGGAAACCAAGTGCTCTGGCAGCACATATGTCTGAAAGTGGATGTGACACCTAGGGATCTCAGTGTGTTGGTGAATGGCAACTTGCCGAAGGAGCAGCACAGCTCTTCCAGTGCCAAAATGACTCCACCTGCCTCAGGAACTTCACATACCATCAGCTTTCCTAGCAGATGTCCCGGAGACTGAGTTCGGTCCCATCTTGTCCAATGCCCATTGAGCCCAGGATGATGAAATCAGGCATGTTGAACAGCCACACAAAACAACCATGTAGATCCTGACTCAAGGCGCTAAGAAGTCCACATCCAGAGACAAGTTCAGCGCCCAAGCCATTTCCAGCTACCATGGAAACCAAGTGCTCTGGCAGCACATATGTCTGAAAGTGGATGTGACACCTAGGGATCTCAGTGTGTTGGTGAATGGCAACTTGCCGAAGGAGCAGCACAGCTCTTCCAGTGCCAAAACGACTCCACCTGCCTCAGGAACTTCACATACCATCAGCTTTCGTAGCAGATGTCCCGGAGACTGAGTGCGGTCCCATCTTGTCCAATGCCCATTGAGCCCACAATGATGAAATCAGGCATGTTGTACAGCCACAGAAAACAACCATGAAGATCCTCACTCAAGGCGCTAAGAAGTCCACATCCAGAGACAAGTTCAGCGCCCAAGCCATTTCCAGCTACCATGGAAACCAAGTGCTCTGGCAGCACATATGTCGGAAAGTGGATGTGACACCTAGGGATCTCAGTGTATTGGTGAATGGCAACTTGCTGAAGGAGCAGCACAGCTCTTCCAGTGCCAAAACGACTCCACCTGTATCAGGAACTTCACATACCATCAGCTTTCCTAGCAGATGTCCCGGAAACCGAGTTGGGTCCCATCTTGTCCAATGCCCATTGAGCCCAGGATGATGAAATCAGGCATGTTGAACACGCACACAAAACAACCATGTAGATCCTGACTCGTGGCGCTAAGAAGTCCACATCCAGAGACAAGTTCAGCGCCCAAGCCATTTCCAGCTACCATGGGAACCAAGTGCTCTGGCAGCACATATGTCTGAAAGAGGATGTGACACCTAGGGATCTCAGTGTGTTGGTGAATGGCAACTTGCCGAAGGAGCAGCACAGCTCTTCCAGTGCCAAAACGACTCCACCTGCCTCAGGAACTTCACATACCATCAACTTTCCTAGCAGATGTCCCGGAGACTGTGTTTGGTCCCATCATGTCCAATGCTCAATGAGCCAAGGATGATGATATCAGGCATGTTGAACATCCACACAGCAAAACAACCATGTGGATCCTGACTCAAGGCGCTAAGAAGTCCACATCCAGAGACAAGTTCAGTGCCCAAGCCATTTCCAGCTACCATGGAAACCAAGTGCTCTGGCAGCACATATGTCTGAAAGTGGATGTGACACCTAGGGATCTCAGTGTGTTGGTGAATGGCAACTTGCCGAAGGAGCAGCACAGCTCTTCCAGTGCCAAAAGGACTCCACCTGCCTCAGGAACTTCACATACCATCAGCTTTCCTAGCAGATGTCCCGGAAACCGACTTGGGTCCATCTCGTCCAATGCCATTGAGGCCAAGATGATAAATCAGGCATGTTGAACACCCACACAAAACAACCATGTACATCCTGACTCAAGGCGCTAAGAAGTCCACATCCAGAGACAAGTTCAGCGCCCAAGCCATTTCCAGCTACCAAAAAACCAAGTGCTCTGGCAGCACATATGTCTGAAAGTGGATGTGACACCTAGGGATCTCAGTGTGTTGCTGAATGGCAACTTGCCGAAGGAGCAGCACAGGTCTTCCAGTGCCAAAACGACTCCACCTGCCTCAGGAACTTCACATACCATCAGCTTTCCTAGCAGATGTCCGGAGAATGATTTCGGTTCCATCTCGTCCAATGCCCATTGAGCCCAGGATGATGAAATCAGGCATGTTGAACAGCCACACAAAACAAACATGTGGATCCTCACTCAAGGCGCTAAGAAGTCCACATCCAGAGACAAGTTCAGCGCCTAAGCCATTTCCAGCTACCATGGAAAACAAGTGCTCTGGCAGCACATATGTCTGAAAGTGGATGTGACACCTAGGGATCTCAGTGTGTTGGTGAATGGCAACTTGCCGAAGGAGCAGCACAGCTCTTCCAGTGCCAAAACGACTCCACCTGCCTCAGGAACTTCACATAAGATCAGCTTTCGTAGCAGATGTCCCCGAAACCCACTTGGGTCCCATCTTGTCCAATGTCCAATGAGCCCAGAATGATGAAACCAGGTATCTTGAACAACCACACAAAACAACCATGCAGATCCTGACTCAAGGCGCTAAGAAGTCCACATCCAGAGACAAGTTCAGCGCCCAAGCCATTTCCAGCTACCATGGAAACCAAGTGCTCTGGCAGCACATATGTCTGAAAGTGGATGTGAGACCCAGGGATCTCAGTGTGTTGGTGAATGGCAACTTGCCGAAGGAGCAGCACAGCTCGTCCAGTGCAAAATGACTCCACCTGCCTCAGGAACTTCACATACCATCAGCTTTCCTAGCAGATGTCCCGGAAACCGAGTTGGGTCTGATCTTGTCCAATGCCCATTGAGCCCAAGATGATAAAATCAGGCATGATGAACACGCTCACAGAACAACCATTTGGATCCTGACTCAAGGCGCTAAGAAGTCCACATCCAGAGACAAGTTCAGCGCCCAAGCCATTTCCAGCTACCATGGAAACCAAGTGCTCTGGCAGCACATAAGTCTAAAAGTGGATGTGACACATATGATCTCAGTGTGTTGGTGAATGGCAACTTGCCGAAGAAGCACAGCTCTTCCAGTGCCAGAATGACTCCACCTGCCTCAGGAACTTCACATACCATCAGCTTTCCTACCAGATGTCCCGGAAACCCACTTGGGTCCCATCTCGTCCAGTGCAGATTGAGCCCAGGATGATGAAATCAGGCATGTTGAACACCCACTCAAAACAACCATGTAGATCCTGACTCAAGGCCCTATTAAGTCCACATCCAGAGACAAGTTCAGCGCCCAAGCCATTTCCAGCTACCATGGAAACCAAGTGCTCTGGCAGCACATATGTCTGAAAGTGGATGTGACACCTATGGATCTCAGTGTGTTGGTGAATGGCAACTTGCCGAAGGAGCAGCACAGCTCTTCCAGTGCCAAAACGACTCCACCTGCCTCAGGAACTTCACATACCATCAGCTTTCCTAGCAGATGTCCCGGAAACCCACTTGGGTCCAATCTTGTCCAATGCCCATTGAGCCCAGGAGGATGCAACAATGTATGTTGAACACCCACACAAAACAACCATGTGGATCCTGACTCAAGGCGCTAAGAAGTCCACATCCAGAGACAAGTTCAGCGCCCAAGCCATTTCCAGCTACCATGGAAACCAAGTGCTCTGGCAGCACATATGTCTGAAAGTGGATGTGACACCTAGGGATCTCAGTGTGTTGGTGAATGGCAACTTGCCGAAGGAGCAGCACAGCTCTTCCAGTGCCAAAACGACTCCACCTGCCTCAGGAACTTCACATACCATCAGCTTTCCTAGCAGATGTCCCGGAAACCCACTTGGGTCCCATCTTGTCCAATGCCCATTGAGCCCAGGAGGATGAAACAAGGTATGTTGAACACCCACACAAAACAACCATGTGGATCCTGACTCAAGGCGCTGAGAAATCCACATCCAGAGACAAGTTCAATGCCCAAGCCATTTCCAGCTACCATGGAAACCAAGTGCTCTGGCAGCACATATGTCTGAAAGTGGATGTGACACCTAGGGATCTCAGTGTGTTGGTGAATGGCAACTTGCCGAAGGAGCAGCACAGCTCTTCCAGTGCCAAAATGACTCCACCTGCCTCAGGAACTTCACATACCATCAGCTTTCCTAGCACATATCCCGGAGACTGATTTCGGTTCCATCTCGTCCAATGCCCATTGAGCCCAGGATGATTAAATCAGGCATTTTGAACACCCACCCCAAACAAAACAAACATGTAGATCCTGACTCAAGGCGCTAAGGAGTCCACATCCAGAGACAAGTTCAGCGCCCAAGCCATTTCCAGCTACGATGGAAACCAAGTGCTCTGGCAGCACATATGTCTGAAAGTGGATGTGACACCTAGGGATCTCAGTGTGTTGGTGAATGGCAACTTGCCGAAGGAGCAGCACAGCTCTTCCAGTGCCAAAACGACTCCACCTGCCTCAGGAACTTCACATAAGATCAGCTTTCCCACCAGATGTCCCGGAAACCGTGTTGGGTCCCATCTTGTCCAATGCCCAAGAGCCCAGGATGATGATATCAGGCATGTTGAACATCCACCCCACGCAAAACAACCATGTAGATCCTGACTCAAGGCGCTAACAAGTCCACATCCAGAGACAAGTTCAGCGCCCAAGCCATTTCCAGCTACCATGGAAACCAAGTGCTCTGGCAGCACATATGTCTGAAAGTGGATGTGACACCTAGGGATCTCAGTGTGTTGGTGAATGGCAACTTGCCGAAGGAGCAGCACAGCTCTTCCAGTGCCAAAACGACTCCACCTGCCTCAGGAACTTCACATAAGATCAGCTTTCCTACCAGATGTCCCGGAAACCCACTTGGGTCCCATCTTGTCTAGTGCAGATGAGCCCAGGATGATGAAATCAGGCATGTTGAACACCCACTCAAAACAACCATGTAGATCCTGACTCAAGGCGCTAAGAAGTCCACATCCAGAGACAAGTTCAGCGCCCAAGCCATTTCCAGCTACCATGGAAACCAAGTGCTCTGGCAGCACATATGTCGGAAAGTGGATGTGACACCTAGGGATCTCAGTGTGTTGGTGAATGGCAACTTGCCGAAGGAGCAGCACAGCTCTTCCAGTGCCAAAACGACTCCACCTGCCTCAGGAACTTCACATACCATCAGCTTTCCTAGCAGATGTCCCGGAAACCTAGTTGGGTCCCATCTTGTCCAATGCCCATTGAGCCCAGGATGATGAAATCAGGCATGTTGAACACGCACACAAAACAACCATGTACATCCTGACTCAAGGCGCTAAGAAGTCCACATCCAGAGACAAGTTCAGCGCCCAAGCCATTTCCAGCTACCATGGAAACCAAGTGCTCGGCAGCACACATGTCTGAAAGAGGATGTGACACCTAGGGATCTCAGTGTGTTGGTGAATGGCAACTTGCCGAAGGAGCAGCACAGCTCTTCCAGTGCCAAAACGACTCCACCTGCCTCAGGAACTTCACATACCATCAGCTTTCCTAGCAGATGTCCCGGAGACTGAGTTTGGTCCCATCATGTCCAATGCCCAAGAGCCGAGGATGATGATCAGGCATGTTGAACTTAAACCCCACGCAAAACAACCATGTGGATCCTGACTCAAGGCGCTAACAAGTCCACATCCAGAGACAAGTTCAGTGCCCAAGCCATTTCCAGCTACCATGGAAACCAAGTGCTCTGGCAGCACATATGTCTGAAAGTGGATGTGACACCTAGGGATCTCAGTGTGTTGGTGAATGGCAACTTGCCGAAGGAGCAGCACAGCTCTTCCAGTGCCAAAGGACTCCACCTGCCTCAGGAACTTCACATACCATCAGCTTTCCTAGCAGATGTCCCGGAAACCCACTTGGGTCCATCTCGTCCAATGCCCATTGAGCCAAGATGATGACAAACAGGCATTACGAACACCCACACAAAACAACCATGTAGATCCTGACTCAAGGCGCTAAGAAGTCCACATCCAGAGACAAGTTCAGCGCCCAAGCCATTTCCAGCTACCATGGAAAACAAGTGCTCTGGCAGCACATATGTCTGAAAGTGGATGTGACACCTAGGGATCTCAGTGTGTTGGTGAATGGCAACTTGCCGAAGGAGCAGCACAGCTCTTCCAGTGCCAAAACGACTCCACCTGCCTCAGGAACTTCACATACCATCAGCTTTCCTACCAGATGTCCGGGAGAATGATTTCGGTCCATCTCGTCCAATGCCCATTGAGCCCAGGATGATGAAATCAGGCATGTTGAACACCACACAAAACAAACATGTGGATCCTGACTCAAGGCGCTAACAAGTCCACATCCAGAGACAAGTTCAGCGCCCAAGCCATTTCCAGCTACCATGGAAACCAAGTACTCTGGCAGCACATATGTCTGAAAGTGGATGTGACACCTAGGGATCTCAGTGTGTTGGTGAATGGCAACTTGCCGAAGGAGCAGCACAGCTCTTCCAGTGCCAAAACGACTCCACCTGCCTCAGGAACTTCACATACCATCAGCTTTCGTAGCAGATGTCCCGGAAACCCACTTGGGTCCCATCTTGTCCAATGTCCAATGAGCCCAGGATGATGAAACAGGTATGTTGAACAACCACACAAAACAACCATGTAGATCCTGACTCAAGGCGCTAAGAAGTCCACATCCAGAGACAAGTTCAGCGCCCAAGCCATTTCCAGCTACCATGGAAACCAAGTGCTCTGGCAGCACATATGTCTGAAAGTGGATGTTAGACCCAGGGATCTAAGTGTGTTGGTGAATGGCAACTTGCCGAAGGAGCAGCACAGCTCTTCCAGTGCCAAAACGACTCCACCTGCCTCAGGAACTTCACATACCATCAGCTTTCCTAGCAGATATCCCGGAAACCGAGTAGGGTCCCATCTTGTCCAATGCCCATTGAGCCCAAGATGATAAAATCAGGCATGATGAACACGCACACAGAACAACCATGTGGATCCTGACTCAAGGCGCAAAGAAGGCCACATCCACAGACAAGTTCAGCGCCCAAGCCATTTCCAGCTACTATGGAAACCAAGTGCTCTGGCAGCACATATGTCTGAAAGTGGATGTGACACATAGGGATCTCAGTGTGTTGGTGAATGGCAACTTGCCGAAGGAGCAGCACAGCTCTTCCAGTGCCAAAATGACTCCACCTGCCTCAGGAACTTCACATACCATCAGCTTTCCTAGCAGATGTCCCGGAAACCCACTTGGGTCCCATCTCGTCCAATGCCCATTGAGCCCAGGATGATGAAATCAGGCATGTTGAACACCCACTCAAAACAACCATGTAGATCCTGACTCAAGGCGCTAAGAAGTCCACATCCAGAGACAAGTTCAGCGCCCAAGCCATTTCCAGCTACCATGGAAACCAAGTGCTCTGGCAGCACATATGTCTGAAAGTGGATGTGACACCTAGGATCTCAGTGTGTTGGTGAATGGCAACTTGCCGAAGGAGCAGCACAGCTCTTCCAGTGCCAAAACGACTCCACCTGCCTCAGGAACTTCTCATACCATCAGCTTTCCTAGCAGATGTCCCGGAAACCCACTTGGGTCCAATCTTGTCCAATGCCCATTGAGTCCAGGAGGATGCAACAATGTATGTTGAACACCCACACAAAACAACCATGTGGATCCTGACTCAAAGCGCCAAGAAATCCACATCCTGAGACAAGTTCTGCTCCCAAGCCATTTCCAGCTACCATGGAAACCAAGTGCTCTGGCAGCACATATGTCTGAAAGTGGATGTGACCTCTAGGGATCTCAGTGTGTTGGTGAATGGCAACTTGCCGAAGGAGCAGCACAGCTCTTCCAGTGCCAAAACGACTCCGCCTTGACTCAGGAACTTCACATACCATCAGCTTTCCTAGCAGATGTCCCGAAAACCAACTTAGGTCACATCTTGTCCAATGCCCATTGAGCCCAGGAGGATGAAACAAGGTATGTTGAACACCCACGCAAAACAACCATGTGGATCCTGACTCAAGGCGCTGAGAAATCCACATCCAGAGACAAGTTCAATGCCCAAGCCATTTCCAGCTACCATGGAAACCAAGTGCTCGACCAGCACATATGTCTGAAAGACAATGTGACACCTAGGGATCTCAGTGTGTTGGTGAATGGCAACTTGCTGAAGGAGCAGCACAGCTCTTCCAGTGCCAAAATGACTCCACCTGCCTCAGGAACTTCACATACCATCAGCTTTCCTAGCACATATCCCGGAGACTGATTTCGGTTCCATCTTGTCCAATGCCCATTGAGCCCAGGATGATTAAATCAGGCATTTTGAACACCCACCCAACAAAACAAACATGTAGATCCTGACTCAAGGCGCTAAGAAGTCCACAACCAGGACAAGTTCAGCGCCCAAGCCATTTCCAGCTACCATGGAAACCAAGTGCTCTGGCAGCACATATGTCTGAAAGTGGATGTGACACCTTGGGATCTCAGTGTGTTGGTGAATGGCAACTTGCCGAAGGAGCAGCACAGCTCTTCCAGTGCCAAAACGACTCCACCTGCCTCAGGAACTTCACATACCATCAGCTTTCCTAGCAGATGTCCCGGAAACCGAGTTGGGTCCCATCTTGTCCAATGCCCAATGAGCCCAGGATGATGATATCAGGCATGTTGAACATCCACCCACAAAACAACCATGTAGATCCTGACTCAAGGCGCTAAGAAGTCCACATCCAGAGACAAGTTCAGCGCCCAAGCCATTTCCAGCTACCATGGAAACCAAGTGCTCTGGCAGCACATATGTCTGAAAGTGGATGTGACACCTAGGGATCTCAGTGTGTTGGTGAATGGCAACTTGCCGAAGGAGCAGCACAGCTCTTCCAGTGCCAAAACGACTCCACCTGCCTCAGGAACTTCACATACCATCAGCTTTCCTAGCAGATGTCCCGGAAACCCACTTGGGTCCCATCTCGTCCAATGCCCATTGAGCCAGGATGATGAAATCAGGCATGTTGAACACCCACACAAAACAACCATGTAGATCCTGACTCAAGGCGCTAAGAAGTCCACATCCAGAGACAAGTTCAGCGCCCAAGCCATTTCCAGCTACCATGGAAACCAAGTGCTCTGGCAGCACATATGTCTGAAAGTGGATGTGACACCTAGGGATCTCAGTGTGTTGGTGAATGGCAACTTGCCGAAGGAGCAGCACAGCTCTTCCAGTGCCAAAACGACTCCACCTGCCTCAGGAACTTCACATACCATCAGCTTTCCTAGCAGATGTCCCGGAAACCGACTTGGGTCCATCTTGTCCAATGCCCATTGAGCCCAGGATGATGCAACAATGTATGTTGAACACCCACACAAAACAACCATGTGGATCCTGACTCAAGGCGCTAAGAAGTCCACATCCAGAGACAAGTTCAGCGCCCAAGCCATTTCCAGCTACCATGGAAACCAAGTGCTCTGGCAGCACATATGTCTGAAAGTGGATGTGACACCTAGGGATCTCAGTGTGTTGGTGAATGGCAACTTGCCGAAGGAGCAGCACAGCTCTTCCAGTGCCAAAACGACTCCACCTGCCTCAGGAACTTCACATACCATCAGCTTTCCTAGCAGATGTCCCGGAAACCGACTTAGGTCACATCTTGTCCAATGCCCATTGAGCCCAGGATGATGAAACAAGGTATGATGAACATCCACACAAAACAAACATGTGGATCCTGACTCAAGGCGCTAAAAAGTCCACATCCAGAGACAAGTTCAGCGCCCAAGCCATTTCCAGCTACCATGGAAACCAAGTGCTCTGGCAGCACATATGTCTGAAAGAGGATGTGACACCTAGGGATCTCAGTGTGTTGGTGAATGGCAACTTGCCGAAGGAGCAGCACAGCTCTTCCAGTGCCAAAATGACTCCACCTGCCTCAGGAACTTCACATACCATCAGCTTTCCTAGCAGATGTCCCGGAGACCGATTTCGGTCCATCTCGTCCAATGCCCATTGAGCCCAGGATGATGAAATCAGGCATGTTGAACACCCACACAAAACAAACATGTACATCCTGACTCAAGGCGCTAAGAAGTCCACATCCAGAGACAAGTTCAGCGCCCAAGCCATTTCCAGCTACCATGGAAACCAAGTGCTCTGGCAGCACATATGTCTGAAAGTGGATGTGACACCTAGGGATCTCAGTGTGTTGGTGAATGGCAACTTGCCGAAGGAGCAGCACAGCTCTTCCAGTGCCAAAACGACTCCACCTGCCTCAGGAACTTCACATAAGATCAGCTTTCCCACCAGATGTCCCGGAAACCGTGTTGGGTCCCATCTTGTCCAATGCCCAAGAGCCCAGGATGATGATATCAGGCATGTTGAACATCCACCCCACGCAAAACAACCATGTAGATCCTGACTCAAGGCGCTAACAAGTCCACATCCAGAGACAAGTTCAGCGCCCAAGCCATTTCCAGCTACCATGGAAACCAAGTGCTCTGGCAGCACATATGTCTGAAAGTGGATGTGACACCTAGGGATCTCAGTGTGTTGGTGAATGGCAACTTGCCGAAGGAGCAGCACAGCTCTTCCAGTGCCAAAACGACTCCACCTGCCTCAGGAACTTCACATACCATCAGCTTTCCTAGCAGATGTCCCGGAAACCCACTTGGGTCCCATCTTGTCCAGTGCAGATGAGCCCAGGATGATGAAATCAGGCATGTTGAACACCCACTCAAAACAACCATGTAGATCCTGACTCAAGGCGCTAAGGAGTCCACATCCAGAGACAAGTTCAGGGCCCAAGCCATTTCCAGCTACCATGGAAACCAAGTGCTCTGGCAGCACATATGTCTGAAAGAGGATGTGAGACCCAGGGATCTCAGTGTGTTGGTGAATGGCAACTTGCCGAAGGAGCAGCACAGCTCTTCCAGTGCCAAAACGACTCCACCTGCCTCAGGAACTTCACATACCATCAGCTTTCCTAGCAAATGTCCCGGAAACCCACTTGGGTCCCATCTCGTCCAATGCCCATTGAGCCCAGGATGATTAAATCAGGCATGTTGAACACCCACTCAAAACAAACATGTAGATCCACACTCAAGGCGCTAAGAAGTCCACATCCAGAGACAAGTTCAGCGCCCAAGCCATTTCCAGCTACCATGGAAACCAAGTGCTCTGGCAGCACATATGTCTGAAAGAGGATGTGACACCTAGGGATCTCAGTGTGTTGGTGAATGGCAACTTGCCGAAGGAGCAGCACAGCTCTTCCAGTGCCAAAATGACTCCACCTGCCTCAGGAAATTCACAGATCATCAGCTTTCCTACCAGATGTCACGGAGAATGAGTTCGGTTCCATCTTGTCCAATGCCAATTGAGCCTAGGATGATGATATCAGGCATGTTGAAGATCCACACAAAACAACCATGTGGATCCTCACTCAAGGCGCTAAGAAGTCCACATCCAGAGACAAGTTCAGCGCCCAAGCCATTTCCAGCAGCCATGGAAAACAAGTACTCTGGCAGCACATATGTCTGAAAGTGGATGTGACACCTAGGGATCTCAGTGTGTTGGTGAATGGCAACTTGCCGAAGGAGCAGCACAGCTCTTCCAGTGCCAAAACGACTCCACCTGCCTCAGGAACTTCACATACCATCAGCTTTCCTAGCAGATGTCCCGGAAACCCATTTGGTCCCATCTTGTCCAATGCCCATTGAGCCCAGGATGATGAAACCAGGTATCTTGAACAACCACACAAAGCAACCATGTAGATCCTAACTCAAGGCGCTAACAAATCCACATCCAGAGACAAGTTCAGGGCCCAAGCCATTTCCAGCTACCATGGAAACCAAGTGCTCTGACAGCACATATGTCTGAAAGAGGATGTGAGACCCAGGGATCTAAGTGTGTTGGTGAATGGCAACTTGCCGAAGGAGCAGCACAACTCGTCTAGTGCCAAAACGACTCCACCTGCCTCAGGAACTTCACATACCATCAGCTTTCCTAGCAGATGTCCCGGAAACCCACTTGGGTCCCATCTCGTCCAATGCCCATTGAGCCCAGGATGATGAAATCAGGCATGTTGAACACCCACTCAAAACAAACATGTAGATCCTCACTCAAGGCGCTAAGAAGTCCACATCCAGAGACAAGTTCAGCGCCCAAGCCATTTCCAGCTACCATGGAAACCAAGTGCTCTGGCAGCACATATGTCTGAAAGTGGATGTGACAACTATGGATCTCAGTGTGTTGGTGAATGGCAACTTGCCGAAGGAGCAGCACAGCTCTTCCAGTGCCAAAACGACTCCACCTGCCTCAGGAACTTCACATACCATCAGTTTTCCTAGCAGATGTCCCGGAAGCCCACTTGGGTCCCATCTCGTCCAATCCCCATTGAGCCCAGGATGATGATATCAGGCATGTTGAACATCCACACAAAACAACCATGTGGATCCTCACTCAAGGCGCTAAGAAGTCCACATCCAGAGACAAGTTCAGCGCCCAAGCCATTTCCAGCTACCATGGAAACCAAGTGCTCTGGCAGCACATATGTCTGAAAGTGGATGTGACACCTAGGGATCTCAGTGTGTTGGTGAATGGCAACTTGCTGAAGGAGCAGCACAGCTCTTCAGTGGCCAAAAGGACTCCACCTGCCTCAGGAACTTCACATACCATCAGCTTTCCTAGCAGATGTCCCGGAAACCCACTTGGGTCCCATCTCGTCCAATGCCCATTGAGGCCAAGATGATACAAACAGGCATGTTGAACACGCACACAAAACAACATGTAGATCCTGACTCAAGGCACTAAGAAGTCCACATCCAGAGACAAGTTCAGCGCCCAAGCCATTTCCAGCAGCCATGGAAACCAAGTGCTCTGGCAGCACATATGTCTGAAAGACAATGTGACACCTAGGGATCTCAGTGTGTTGGTGAATGGCAACTTGCCGAAGGAGCAGCACAGCTCTTCCAGTGCAAAATGACTCCACCTGCCTCAGGAACTTCACATAACATGAGATTTCCTAGCAGATTTCCCAGAAACCCACTTGGGTACCATATCGTCCAATGCCCATTGAGCCCAAAATGATGAAATCAGGCATGTTGAACACCCAGCCCACACAAAAAAAAACATGTAGATCCTGACTCAAGGCGCTAAGAAGTCCACATCCAGAGACAAGTTCAGTGCCCAAGCCATTTCCAGCTACCATGGAAACCAAGTGCTCTGGCAGCACATATGTCTGAAAGTGGATGTGACACCTAGGGATCTCAGTGTGTTGGTGAATGGCAACTTGCCGAAGGAGCAGCACAGCTCTTCCAGTGCCAAAACGACTCCACCTGCCTCAGGAACTTCACATACCATCAGCTTTCCTAGCAGATGTCCCGGAAACCGAGTTGGGACCCATCTTGTCCAATGCCCATTGAGCCCAAGATGATGAAACCAGGCATGTTGAACACCCACACAAAACAACCATGTAGATCCTGACTCAAGGCGCTAACAAGTCCACATCCAGAGACAAGTTCAGCGCCCAAGCCATTTCCAGCTACCATGGAAACCAAGTGCTCTGGCAGCACATATGTCTGAAAGTTAATGTGACAACTAGGGATCTCAGTGTGTTGGTGAATGGCAACTTGCCGAAGGAGCAGCAGGACAGGTCTTCCAGTGCAAAATGACTACACCTGCCTCAGGAACTTCACATATCATCAGCTTTCCAAGCAGATGTCCCGGAAACCCACTTGGGTCCCATCTCGTCCAATGCCCATTGAGCCCAGGATGATAAAAACCAGAATGTTGAACATCCACACAAAACAAACATGTGGATCCTGACTCAAGGCGCTAAGAAGTCCACATCCAGAGACAAGTTCAGCGCCCAAGCCATTTCCAGCTACCATGGAAACCAAGTGCTCTGGCAGCACATATGTCTGAAAGTGGATGTGACACATAGGGATCTCAGTGTGTTGGTGAATGGCAACTTGCCGAAGGAGCAGCACAGCTCTTCCAGTGCCAAAACGACTCCACCTGCCTCAGGAACTTCACATACCATCAGCTTTCCTACCAGATGTCCCGGAAACCGAGTTGGGTCTCATCTTGTCCAATGTCCATTGAGTCGAAGATGATACAAATAGGCACGTTGAACACGCACACAAAACAACCATGTAGATCCTGCTCAAGTCGCTAAGAAGTCCACATCCAGAGACAAGTTAAGTGCCCAAGCCATTTCCAGCTACCATGGAAACCAACTAGTTGACCAGCACATATGTCTGAAAGACAATGTGACACCCAGAGTTCTTCTCAGTGTGTTGGTGAATGGCAACTTGCCGAGGGGGCAGGACAGGTCTTCCACTGCAAAATGACACAACAGCCTCAGGAACTTCACATACCATCAGCTTTCTTGTAGATGACTCGGAAACCGAGATGGTTCCCATCTGGTCCAATGCCCATTAAGTCCAAAATGATGAAATCAGGCATGTTGAACATCCACACAAAACAACCATGTGGATCCTCACTCAAGGCGCTAAGAAGTCCACATCCAGAGACAAGTTCAGTGCCCAAGCCATTTCCAGCTACCATGGAAACCAAGTGCTCTGGCAGCACATATGTCTGAAAGTGGATGTGACACCTAGGGATCTCAGTGTGTTGGTGAATGGCAACTTGCCGAAGGAGCAGCACAGGTCTTCCAGTGCCAAAACGACTCCACCTGCCTCAGGAACTTCACATACCATCAGCTTTCCTACCAGATGTCCCGGAAACCGAGTTGGGTCCCATCTCGTCCAATGCCCATTGAGCCACAGATGATGAAATCAGGCATGTTGAACACCACACAAAACAACCATGTAGATCCTGACTCAAGGCGCTAAGAAGTCCACATCCAGAGACAAGTTCAGCGCCCAAGCCATTTCCAGCTACCATGGAAACCAAGTGCTCTGGCAGCACATATGTCTGAAAGTGGATGTGACACCTAGGGATCTCAGTGTGTTGGTGAATGGCAAATTGCCGAAGGAGCAGCACAGCTCTTCCAGTGCCAAAACGACTCCACCTGCCTCAGGAACTTCACATACCATCAGCTTTCCTAGCAGATGTCCCGGAAACCGACTTTGGTCGAGCTCTTCCAATGCCCATTGAGCCCATGATGATACAACCAGGCATGTTGAACACGCACACAAAACAACCATGTAGTTCCTGACTCAAGGCGCTAAGAAGTCCACATCCAGAGACAAGTTCAGCGCCCAAGCCATTTCCAGCTACCATGGAAACCAAGTGCTCTGGCAGCACATATGCCTGAAAGAGGATGTGACACCCAGAGATCTCAGTGTGTTGGTGAATGGCAACTTGCCGAAGGAGCAGCACAGCTCTTCCAGTGCCAAAACGACTCCACCTGCCTCAGGAACTTCACATACCATCAGCTTTCCTAGCAGATGTCCCGGAAACCCACTTGGGTCCCATCTCGTCCAATGCCCATTGAGCCCAGGATGATGAAATCAGGCATGTTGAACACCCACTCAAAACAAACATGTAGATCCTCACTCAAGGCGCTAAGAAGTCCACATCCAGAGACAAGTTCAGCGCCCAAGCCATTTCCAGCTACCATGGAAACCAAGTGCTCTGGCAGCACATATGTCTGAAAGTTAATGTGACACCCAGATATCTCAGTGTGTTGGTGAATGGCAACTTGCCGAAGGAGCAGCAGGACAGGTCAACCAGTGCAAAATGACTCAACCTGCCTCAGGAACTTCACATAAGATCAGCTTTCCAAGCAGATGTCCCGGAACCCGAGATGGTTCCCATCTCGTCCAATGCCCATTGAGCCAAAGATGATACAACAAGGCATGTTGAACACGCACACAAAACAACCATGTAGATCCTGACTCAAGGCGCTAAGAAGTCCACATCCAGAGACAAGTTCAGCGCCAAAGCCATTTCCAGCTACCATGGAAAACAAGTGCTCTGGCAGCACATATGTCTGAAAGTGGATGTGACACCTAGGGATCTCAGTGTGTTGGTGAATGGCAACTTGCCGAAGGAGCAGCACAGCTCTTCCAGTGCCAAAACGACTCCACCTGCCTCAGGAACTTCACATACCATCAGCTTTCCTAGCAGCTGTCCCGGAAACCCACTTCGGTGCCATCTCGTCCAATGCCCATTGAGCCAGGATGATGAAATCAGGCATGTTGAACACCCACACAAAACAACCATGTAGATCCTGACTCAAGGCGCTAAGAAGTCCACATCCAGAGACAAGTTCAGCGCCCAAGCCATTTCCAGCTACCATGGAAACCAAGTGCTCTGGCAGCACATATGTCTGAAAGTTAATGTGACACCCAGATATCTCAGTGTGTTGGTGAATGGCAACTTGCCAAAGGAGCAGCAGGACAGGTCCTCCAGTGCAAAATGACTCAACCTGCCTCAGGAACTTCACATACCATCAGCTTTCCTAGCAGATGTCCCGGAAACTGAGTTCGGTCCCATCATGTCCAATGCCCATTGAGACCAGGATGATGAAATCAGACATGCTGAACATCCACACAAAACAACCATGTGGATCCTGACTCAAGGCACTAAGAAGTCCACATCCAGAGACAAGTTCAGCGCCCAAGCCATTTCCAGCTACCATGGAAACCAAGTGCTCTGGCAGCACATATGTCTGAAAGTGGATGTGAGACCAGAATCTCAATGTGTTGGTGAATGGCAACTTGCCGAAGGAGCAGCACAGCTCTTCCAGTGTCAAAACGACTCCACCTGCCTCAGGAACTTCACATACGATCAGCTTTCCTACCAGATGTCCCGGAAACCCACTTGGGTCCCATCTCGTCCAATGCTCATTGAGCCCAGGGTGATATAACAGGGCATGTTGAACACCCACTCAAAACAACCATGTAGATCCTGACTCAAGGCGCTAAGAAGTCCACATCCAGAGACAAGTTCAGCGCCCAAGCCATTTCCAGCTACCATGGAAACCAAGTGCTCTGGCAGCACATATGTCTGAAAGTGGATGTGACACCCAGAGATCTCAGTGTGTTGGTGAATGGCAACTTGCCGAAGGAGCAGCACAGGTCTTCCAGTGCCAAAATGACTCCACCTGCCTCAGGAACTTCACATACCATCAGCTTTCCTAGCAGATGTCCCGGAAACCCACTTGGGTCCCATCTTGTCCAATGCCCATTGAGTCCAAGATGATGAAATCAGGCATGCTGAACATCCACATAAAACAATCATGTGGATCCTGACTCAAGGCACTAAGAAGTCCACATCCAGAGACAAGTTCAGCGCCCAAGCCATTTCCAGCTACCATGGAAACCAAGTGCTCTGGCAGCACATATGTCTGAAAGAGGATGTGACACCTAGGGATCTCAGTGTGTTGGTGAATGACAACCGGCCGAAGGAGCAGCACAGGTCTTCCAGTGTCAAAACGACTCCACCTGCCTCAGGAACTTCACATACCATCAGCTTTCCAAGCAGATGTCCCGGAAACCCATTTGGGTCCCATCTCGTCCTATGCCCATTGAGTCCAGGATGATGAAATCAGGCATGTTGAACACCCACCAAAACAAACATGTAGATCCTCACTCAAGGCGCTAAGAAGTCCACATCCAGAGACAAGTTCAGCGCCCAAGCCATTTCCAGCTACCATGGAAACCAAGTGCTCTGGCAGCACATATGTCTGAAAGTGGATGTGACACCTAGGGATCTCAGTGTGTTGGTGAATGGCAACTTGCCGAAGGAGCAGCACAGCTCTTCCAGTGCCAAAACGACTCCACCTGCCTCAGATCTTCACATACCATCAGCTTTCCAAGCAGATGTCCCGGAAATCCACTTGGGTCCCATCTCGTCCAATGCCCATTGAGACTACGATGATGAAATCAGGCATTTTGAATACCCACCACACAGAAAACAACCATGTTGATCCTGACTCAAGGCGCTAAGAAGTCCACATCCAGAGACAAGTTCAGCGCCCAAGCCATTTCCAGCTACCATGGAAACCAAGTGCTCTGGCAGCACATATGTCTGAAAGTGGATGTGACACCTAGGGATCTCAGTGTGTTTGTGAATGGTAACTTGCCGAAGGAGCAGCACAGCTCTTCCAGTGCCAAATCAACTCCACCTGCCTCAGGAACTTCACATACCATCAGCTTTCCTACCAGATGTCCCGGAAACCGAGTTGAGTCTCAGCTTGTCCAATGCCCATTGAGCCGAAGATGATACAAATATACACGTTGAACACGCACGCAAAACAACCATGTAGATCCTGACTCAAGGCGCGAAGAAGTCCACATCCAGAGACAAGTTCAGTGCCCAAGCCATTTCCAGCTCCCATGTAAAACAACTGCTCGTCAGCACATATATCTGAAAGACAATGTGACACCCAGAGGTCTTCTCAGTGTGTTGGTGAATGGCAACTTGCCGAAGGAGCAGCACAGCTCTTCCAGTGCAAAATGACTACACCTGCCTCAGGAACTTCACATACCATCAGCTTTCCTAGCAGATGTCCCGGAAACCGAGATGGTTCCCATCTCGTCCAATGCCCATTGAGCCCAGGATGATAAATCAGGCATGTTGAACACGCACAAAACAACCATGTAGATCCTGACTCAAGGCGCTAAGAAGTCCACATCCAGAGACAAGTTCAGCGCCCAAGCCATTTCCAGCTACCATGGAAACCAAGTGCTCTGGCAGCACATATGTCTGCAAGTGGATGTGACACCTAGGGATCTCAGTGTGTTGGTGAATGGCAACTTGCCGAAGGAGCAGCACAGCTCTTCCAGTGCCAAAATGACTCCACCTGCCTCAGGAACTTCACATACCATCAGCTTTCCTACCAGACGTCCCGGAAACCCACTTGGGTCCCATCTTGTCCAATGCCCATTGAGCCCAGGATGATTAAATCAGGCATGTTGAACACCCACAGAAAACAAACATGTGGATCCTGACTCAAGGCGCTAAGAAGTCCACATCCAGAGACAAGTTCAGCGCCCAAGCCATTTCTAGCTACCATGGAAACCAAGTGCTCTGGCAGCACATATGTCTGACAGTGGATGTGACACCTAGGGATCTCAGTGTGTTGGTGAATGGCAACTTGCCGAAGGAGCAGCACAGCTCTTCCAGTGCCAAAACGACTCCACCTGCCTCAGGAACTTCACATACCATCAGCTTTCCTAGCAGATGTCCCGGAAACCGAGTTGGGTCCATCTCGTCCAATGCCCATTGAGCCAAGATGATACAATCAGGCATGATGAACACGCACACAAAACAACCATGTAGATCCTGACTCAAGGCGCTAAGAAGTCCACATCCAGAGACAAGTTCAGCGCCCAAGCCATTTCCAGCTACCATGGAAACCAAGTGCTCTGGCAGCACATATGTCTGAAAGTGGATGTGACACCTAGGGATCTCAGTGTGTTGGTGAATGGCAACTTGCCGAAGGAGCAGCACAGCTCTTCCAGTGCCAAAACGACTCCACCTGCCTCAGGAACTTCACATACCATCAGCTTTCCTAGCAGATGTCCGGAAACCGAGTTGGGTCCATCTTGTCCAATGCCCATTGAGCCCAAGATGATGAAACAGGCATGTTGAACACCCACACAAAACAACCATGTGGATCCTGACTCAAGGCGCTAAGAAGTCCACATCCAGAGACAAGTTCAGCGCCCAAGCCATTTCCAGCTACCATGGAAACCAAGTGCTCTGGCAGCACATATGTCTGAAAGAGGATGTGACACCTAGGGATCTCAGTGTGTTGGTGAATGGCAACTTGCCGAAGGAGCAGCACAGGTCTTCCAGTGCCAAAATGACTCCACCTGCCTCAGGAACTTCACATACCATCAGCTTTCCTAGCAGATGTCCCGGAAACCGAGTTGGGTCAAATGTCCTCCAATGCCCATTGAGCCCAGGATAATGATATCAGGCATGTTGAACACCCACACAAAACAACCATGTAGATCCTGACTCAAGGCGCTAAGAAGTCCACATCCAGAGACAAGTTCAGCGCCCAAGCCATTTCCAGCTACCATGGAAACCAAGTGCTCTGGCAGCACATATGTCTGAAAGTGGATGTGACACCAGGGATCTCAGTGTGTTGGTGAATGGCAACTTGCCGAAGGAGCAGCACAGCTCTTCCAGTGCCAAAACGACTCCACCTGCCTCAGGAACTTCACATACCATCAGCTTTCCTAGCAGATGTCCCGGAAACCGAGTTGGGTCCCATCTCGTCCAATGCCCATTGAGCCCAGGATGATGAAATCAGGCATGATGAACACGCACACAAACAACCATGTGATCCTGACTCAAGGCGCTAAGAAGTCCACATCCAGAGACAAGTTCAGCGCCGAAACCATTTCCAGCTACCATGGAAACCAAGTGCTCTGGCAGCACATATGTCTGAAAGTGGATGTGACACCTAGGATCTCAGTGTGTTGGTGAATGGCAACTTGCCGAAGGAGCAGCACAGCTCTTCCAGTGCCAAAACGACTCCACCTGCCTCAGGAACTTCACATACCATCAGCTTTCCTAGCAGATGTCCCAGAAACCGAATTGGGTCCCATCTCGTCCAATGCCCATTGAGCCCAGGATGATGAAATCAGGCATGTTGAACACCCACTCAAAACAACCATGTAGATCCTGACTCAAGGCGCTAAGAAGTCCACATCCAGAGACAAGTTCAGCGCCCAAGCCATTTCCAGCTACCATATAAACCAAGTGCTCTGGCAGCACATATGTCTGAAAGAGGATGTGACACCTAGGGATCTCAGTGTGTTGGTGAATGGCAACTTGCCGAAGGAGCAGCACAGCTCTTCCAGTGCCAAAATGACTCCACCTGCCTCAGGAACTTCACATACCATCAGCTTTCCTAGCAGATGTCCCGGAAACCCAGTTGGGTGCCATCTCGTCCAATGCCCATTGAGCCCAGGATGATGAAACCAGGCATGTTGAACACCCACACAAAACAACCATGTAGATCCTGACTCAAGGCGCTAAGAAGTCCACATCCAGAGACAAGTTCAGCGCCCAAGCCATTTCCAGCTACCATGGAAACCAAGTGCTCTGGCAGCACATATGTCTGAAAGTGGATGTGACACCTAGGGATCTCAGTGTGTTGGTGAATGGCAACTTGCCGAAGGAGCAGCACAGGTCTTCCAGTGCCAAAACGACTCCACCTGCCTCAGGAACTTCACATACCATCAGCTTTCCTAGCAGATGTCCCGGAAACCGAGTTGGGTCCCATCTTGTCCAATGCCCATTGAGCCCAGGATGATGAAATCAGGCATGTTGAACACCCACACAAAACAACCACGTAGATCCTGACTCAAGGCGCTAAGAAGTCCACATCCAGAGACAAGTTCAGCGCCCAAGCCATTCCCAGCTACCATGGAAACCAAGTGCTCTGGCAGCACATATGTCTGAAAGTGGATGTGACACCTAGGGATCTCAGTGTGTTGCTGAATGGCAACTTGCCGAAGGAGCAGCACAGCTCTTCCAGTGCCAAAACGACTCCACCTGCCTCAGGAACTTCACATACCATCAGCTTTCCTAGCAGATGTCCCGGAAACCGACTTGGGTCCATCTTGTCCAATGCCCATTGAGCCAAGGATGATGAAATCAGGCATGTTGAACATCCACACAAAACAACCATGTGGATCCTGACTCAAGGCGCTAAGAAGTCCACATCCAGAGACAAGTTCAGCGCCCAAGCCATTTCCAGCTACCATGGAAACCAAGTGCTCTGGCAGCACATATGTCTGAAAGTGGATGTGACACCTAGGGATCTCAGTGTGTTGGTGAATGGCAACTTGCCGAAGGAGCAGCACAGCTCTTCCAGTGCCAAAACGACTCCACCTGCCTCAGGAACTTCACATACCATCAGCTTTCCTAGCAGATGTCCCGGAAACCGAGTTCGGTCCCATCTTGTCCAATGCCCATTGAGCCCAGGATGATGAAATCAGGCATGTTGAACACCCACACAAAACAACCATGTGGATCCTGACTCAAGGCGCTAAGAAGTCCACATCCAGAGACAAGTTCAGCGCCCAAGCCATTTCCAGCTACCATGGAAACCAAGTGCTCTGGCAGCACATATGTCTGAAAGTGGATGTGACACCTAGGGATCTCAGTGTGTTGGTGAATGGCAACTTGCCGAAGGAGCAGCACAGCTCTTCCAGTGCCAAAACGACTCCACCTGCCTCAGGAACTTCACATACCATCAGCTTTCCTAGCAGATGTCCCGGAAACCGAGTTGGGTCCCATCTCGTCCAATGCCCATTGAGCCCAGGATGATGAAATCAGGCATGTTGAACACCCACACAAAACAACCATGTGGATCCTCACTCAAGGCGCTAAGAAGTCCACATCCAGAGACAAGTTCAGCGCCCAAGCCATTTCCAGCTACCATGGAAACCAAGTGCTCTGACAGCACATATGTCTGAAAGTGGATGTGACACATATGATCTCAGTGTGTTGGTGAATGACAACCGGCCGAAGGAGCAGCACAGGTCTTCCAGTGTCAAAACGACTCCACCTGCCTCAGGAACTTCACATACCATCAGCTTTCCTACCAGATGTCCCGGAAATCCATTTGGGTCCCATCTCGTCCAATGCCCATTGAGCCCAGGATGATGAAATCAGGCATGTTGAACACCCACACAAAACAACCACGTAGATCCTGACTCAAGGCGCTAAGAAGTCCACATCCAGAGACAAGTTCAGCGCCCAAGCCATTTCCAGCTACCATGGAAACCAAGTGCTCTGGCAGCACATATGTCTGAAAGTGGATGTGACACCTAGGGATCTCAGTGTGTTGGTGAATGGCAACTTGCCGAAGGAGCAGCACAGCTCTTCCAGTGCCAAAACGACTCCACCTGCCTCAGGAACTTCACATACCATCAGCTTTCCTAGCAGATGTCCCGGAAACCACTTGGGTCCCATCTCGTCCAATGCCCATTGAGCCCACGATGATGAAATCAGGCATGTTGAACACCACACAAAAACAACCATGTGGATCCTGACTCAAGGCGCTAAGAAGTCCACATCCAGAGACAAGTTCAGCGCCCAAGCCATTTCCAGCTACCATGGAAACCAAGTGCTCTGGCAGCACATATGTCTGAAAGTGGATGTGACACCTAGGGATCTCAGTGTGTTTGTGAATGGCAACTTGCCGAAGGAGCAGCACAGGTCTTCCAGTGCCAAAACAATTCCACCTGCCTCAGGAACTTCACATACCATCAGCTTTCCTACCAGATGTCCCGGAAACCGAGTTGAGTCTCATCTTGTCCAATGACCATTGAGCTGAAGATGATACAAATATACACGTTGAACACGCACGCAAAACAACCATGTAGATCCTGACTCAAGGCGCGAAGAAGTCCACATCCAGAGACAAGTTCAGTGCCCAAGCCATTTCCAGCTCCCATGTAAAACAACTGCTCGTCAGCACATATATCTGAAAGACAATGTGACACCCAGAGGTCTTCTCAGTGTGTTGGTGAATGGCAACTTGCCGAGGGAGCAGCACAGCTCTTCCAGTGCAAAATGACACAACAGCCTCAGGAACTTCACATACCATCAGCTTTCCTAGCAGATGTCTCGGAAACCGAGATGGTTCCCATCTCGTCCAATGCCCATTGAGCCCAGGATGATTAAATCAGGCATGTTGAACACGCACACAAACAACCATGTAGATCCTGACTCAAGGCGCTAACAAGTCCACAACCCGAGACAAGTTCAGCGCCCAAGCCATTTCCAGCTACCATGGAAACCAAGTGCTCTGGCAGCACATATGTCTGCAAGTGGATGTGACACCTAGGGATCTCAGTGTGTTGGTGAATGTCAACTTGCTGAAGGAGCAGCACAGCTCTTCCAGTGCCAAAATGACTCCACCTGCCTCAGGAACTTCACATACCATCAGCTTTCCTACCAGATGTCCCGGAAACCCACTTGGGTCCCATCTTGTCCAATGCCCATTGAGCCCAGGATGATGAAATCAGGCATGTTGAACACCCACACAAAACAAACATGTGGATCCTGACTCAAGGCGCTAAGAAGTCCACATCCAGAGACAAGTTCAGCGCCCAAGCCATTTCCAGCTACCATGGAAACCAAGTGCTCTGGCAGCACATATGTCTGACAGTGGATGTGACACCTAGGGATCTCAGTGTGTTGGTGAATGGCAACTTGCCGAAGGAGCAGCACAGCTCTTCCAGTGCCAAAATGACTCCACCTGCCTCAGGAACTTCACATACCATCAGCTTTCCTAGCAGATGTCCTGGAATCCGAGTTGGGTCCATCTCGTTCAATGCCCATTGAGGCCAAGATGATACAATCAGGCGTGATGAACACGCACACAAAACAACCATGTAGATCCTGACTCAAGGCACTAAGAAGTCCACATCCAGAGACAAGTTCAGCGCCCAAGCCATTTCCAGCTCCCATGGAAATCAAGTGCTCTGGCAGCACATATGTCTGAAAGTGGATGTGACACCTAGGGATTTCAGTGTGTTGGTGAATGGCAACTTGCCGAAGGAGCAGCACAGCTCTTCCAGTGCCAAAACGACTCCACCTGCCTCAGGAACTTCACATACCATCAGCTTTCCTAGCAGATGTGCCAAAAACCGAGTTGAGTCTCATCTTGTCCAATGCCCATTGAGCCCAAGATGATGAAACCAGGCATGTTGAACATCCACAAAAAACAACCATGTGGATCCTCACTCAACGCGCTAAGAAGTCCACAACCAGAGACAAGTTCAGCGCCCAAGCCATTTCCAGCTACCATGGAAACCAAGTGCTCTGGCAGCACATATGTCTGAAAGACAATGTGACACCTAGGGATCTCAGTGTGTTGGTGAATGGCAACTTGCCGAAGGAGCAGCACAGCTCTTCCAGTGCCAAAATGACTCCACCTGCCTCAGGAACTTCACATACCATCAGCTTTCCTAGCAGATGTCCCGGAAACCGAGTTGGGTCCCATCTCGTCCAATGCCCATTGAGCCCAGGATGATGATATCAGGCATGTTGAACACCCACACAAAACAACCATGTAGATCCTGACTCAAGGCGCTAAGAAGTCCACATCCAGAGACAAGTTCAGCGCCCAAGCCATTTCCAGCTACCATGGAAACCAAGTGCTCTGGCAGCACATATGTCTGAAAGAGGATGTGACACCCAGAGATCTCAGTGTGCTGGTGAATGGCAACTTGCCGAAGCAGGAGGACAGGTCTTCCAGTGCCAAAACGACTCCACCTGCCTCAGGAACTTCACATACCATCAGCTTTCCTACCAGATGTCCCGGAAACCGAGTTGGGTCCCATCTCGTCCAATGCACATTGAGCCCAGGATGATGAAATCAGGCATGTTGAACACCCACACAAAACAACCATGTAGATCCTAACTCAAGGCGCTAAGAAGTCCACATCCAGAGACAAGTTCAGCGCCCAAGCCATTTCCAGCTACCATGGAAACCAAGTGCTCTGGCAGCACATATGTCTGAAAGTGGATGTGACACCTAGGGATCTCAGTGTGTTGGTGAATGGCAACTTGCCGAAGGAGCAGCACAGCTCTTCCAGTGCCAAAACGACTCCACCTGCCTCAGGAACTTCACATACCATCAGCTTTCCTACCAGATGTCCCGGAAACCGAGTTGGGTCCCATCTCGTCCAATGCCCATTGAGCCCAGGATGATGAAATCAGGCATGTTGAACACCCACACAAAACAACCATGTAGATCCTGACTCAAGGCGCTAAGAAGTCCACATCCAGAGACAAGTTCAGCGCCCAAGCCATTTCCAGCTACCATGGAAACCAAGTGCTCTGGCAGCACATATGTCTGAAAGAGGATGTGACACCTAGGGATCTCAGTGTGTTGGTGAATGGCAACTTGCCGAAGGAGCAGCACAGCTCTTCCAGTGCCAAAATGACTCCACCTGCCTCAGGAACTTCACATACCATCAGCTTTCCTAGCAGATGTCCCGGAAACCGAGTTGGGTCCCATCTTGTCCAATGCCCATTGAGCCCAGGATGATGAAACCAGGCATGTTGAACACGCCACACAAAACAACCATGTAGATCCTGACTCAAGGCGCTAAGAAGTCCACATCCAGAGACAAGTTCAGCGCCCAAGCCATTTCCAGCTACCATGGAAACCAAGTGCTCTGGCAGCACATATGTCTGAAAGTGGATGTGACACCTAGGGATCTCAGTGTGTTGGTGAATGGCAACTTGCCGAAGGAGCAGCACAGCTCTTCAGTGCCAAAACGACTCCACCTGCCTCAGGAACTTCACATACCATCAGCTTTCCTAGCAGATGTCCCGGAAACCGAGTTGGGTCCCATCTTGTCCAATGCCCATTGAGCCCAGGATGATGATATCAGGCATGTTGAACACCCCACACAAAACAACCATGTAGATCCTGACTCAAGGCACTAAGAAGTCCACATCCAGAGACAAGTTCAGCGCCCAAGCCATTTCCAGCTACCATGGAAACCAAGTGCTCTGGCAGCACATATGTCTGAAAGTGGATGTGACACCCAAGGATCTCAGTGTGTTGGTGAATGGCAACTTGCCGAAGGAGCAGCACAGCTCTTCCAGTGCCAAAACGACTCCACCTGCCTCACGAACTTCACATACCATCAGCTTTCCTAGCAGATGTCCCGGAAACCGAGTTGGTCCCATCTTGTCCAATGCCCATTGAGCCCAGGATGATGAAATCATGCATGTTGAACATCCACACAAAACAACCATGTGGATCCTGACTCAAGGCGCTAAGAAGTCCACATCCAGAGACAAGTTCAGCGCCCAAGCCATTTCCAGCTACCATGGAAACCAAGTGCTCTGGCAGCACATATGTCTGAAAGTGGATGTGACACCTAGGGATCTCAGTGTGTTGGTGAATGGCAACTTGCCGAAGGAGCAGCACAGCTCTTCCAGTGCCAAAACGACTCCACCTGCCTCAGGAACTTCACATACCATCAGCTTTCCTAGCAGATGTCCCGGAAACCGAGTTGGGTCCCATCTTGTCCAATGCCCATTGAGCCCAGGATGATGAAATCAGGCATGTTGAACACCCACACAAAACAACCATGTCGATCCTGACTCAAGGCGCTAAGAAGTCCACATCCAGAGACAAGTTCAGCGCCAAGCCATTTCCAGCTACCATGGAAACCAAGTGCTCTGGCAGCACATATGTCTGAAAGTGGATGTGACACCTAGGGATCTCAGTGTGTTGGTGAATGGCAACTTGCCGAAGGAGCAGCACAGCTCTTCCAGTGCCAAAACGACTCCACCTGCCTCAGGAACTTCACATACCATCAGCTTTCCTAGCAGATGTCCCGGAAACCCACTTGGGTCCCATCTCGTCCAATGCCCATTGAGCCCAGGAGGATGAAATCAGGCATGTTGAACACCCACACAAAACAACCATGTGGATCCTCACTCAAGGCGCTAAGAAGTCCACATCCAGAGACAAGTTCAGCGCCCAAGCCATTTCCAGCTACCATGGAAACCAAGTGCTCTGGCAGCACATATGTCTGAAAGTGGATGTGACACATATGATCTCAGTGTGTTGGTGAATGGCAACTTGCCGAAGGAGCAGCACAGCTCTTCCAGTGCCAAAACGACTCCACCTGCCTCAGGAACTTCACATACCATCAGCTTTCCTACCAGATGTTACGGAAACCTACTTTGGTCGATCTCGTCCAATGCCTGTTGCGCCCAGGACGATGATATCAGGCATGTTGAACACCCACCTCGCAAAAAACAAACATGTAGATCCTGACTCAAGGCGCTAAGAAGTCCACATCCAGAGACAAGTTCAGCGCCCAAGCCATTTCCAGCTACCATGGAAACCAAGTGCTCTGGCAGCACATATGTCTGAAAGTGGATGTGACACCTAGGGATCTCAGTGTGTTGGTGAATGGCAACTTGCCGAAGGAGCAGCACAGCTCTTCCAGTGCCAAAACGACTCCACCTGCCTCAGGAACTTCACATACCATCAGCTTTCCTACCAGATGTCCCGGAAACCCACTTGGGTCCCATCTCGTCCAATGCCCATTGAGCCCAGGATGATGAAATCAGGCATGTTGAACACCCACACAAAACAACCATGTGGATCCTGACTCAAGGCGCTAAGAAGTCCACATCCAGAGACAAGTTCAGCACCCAAGCCATTTCCAGCTACCATGGAAACCAAGTGCTCTGGCAGCACATATGTCTGAAAGAGGATGTGACACCTAGGGATCTCAGTGTGTTGGTGAATGGCAACTTGCCGAAGGAGCAGCACAGCTCTTCCAGTGCCAAAACGACTCCACCTGCTTCAGGAACTTCACATACCATCAGCTTTCCTACCAGATGTCCCGGAAACCCATTTGGGTCCATTTCGTTCAATGCCCATTGAGCCCAGGATGATGAAATCAGGCATGTTGAACACCACACAAAACAACCATGTGGATCCTCACTCAAGGCGCTAAGAAGTCCACATCCAGAGACAAGTTCAGCGCCCAAGCCATTTCCAGCTACCATGGAAACCAAGTGCTCTGGCAGCACATATGTCTGAAAGTGGATGTGACACCTAGGGATCTCAGTGTGTTGGTGAATGGCAACTTGCCGAAGGAGCAGCACAGCTCTTCCAGTGCCAAAATGACTCCACCTGCCTCAGGAACTTCACATACCATCAGCTTTCCTACCAGATGTCCCGGAAACCGACTTGGGTCCCATCTTGTCCAATGCCCATTGAGCCCAGGATGATGAAATCAGGCATGCTGAACACCCACACAAAAAAAACCATGTAGATCCTGACTCAAGGCGCTAAGAAGTCCACATCCAGAGACAAGTTCAGCGCCCAAGCCATTTCCAGCTACCATGGAAACCAAGTGCTCTGGCAGCACATATGTCTGAAAGTGGATGTGACACCTAGGATCTCAGTGTGTTGGTGAATGGCAACTTGCCGAAGGAGCAGCACAGCTCTTCCAGTGCCAAAACGACTCCACCTGCCTCAGGAACTTCACATACCATCAGCTTTCCTAGCAGATGTCCCGGAAACCCAGTTGGGTGCCATCTCGTCCAATGCCCATTGAGCCCAGATGATGAAATCAGGCATGTTGAACACCCATACAAAACAACCATGTACACCCTGACTCAAGGCGCTAAGAAGTCCACATCCAGAGACAAGTTCAGCGCCCAAGCCATTTCCAGCTACCATGGAAACCAAGTGCTCTGGCAGCACATATGTCTGAAAGTGGATGTGACACCTAGGGATCTCAGTGTGTTGGTGAATGGCAACTTGCCGAAGGAGCAGGACAGCTCTTCCAGTGCCAAAACGACTCCACCTGCCTCAGGAACTTCACATACCATCAGCTTTCCTAGCAGATGTCCCGGAAACCCACTTGGGTCAAATCTTGTCCAATGCCCATTGAGCCCAGGATGATGAAACAGGCATGTTGAACACCCACACAAAACAACCATGTGGATCCTGACTCAAGGCGCTAAGAAGTCCACATCCAGAGACAAGTTCAGCGCCCAAGCCATTTCCAGCTACCATGGAAACCAAGTGCTCTGGCAGCACATATGTCTGAAAGTGGATGTGACACCTAGGGATCTCAGTGTGTTGGTGAATGGCAACTTGCCGAAGGAGCAGCACAGCTCTTCCAGTGCCAAAACGACTCCACCTGCCTCAGGAACTTCACATACCATCAGCTTTCCTAGCAGATGTCCCGGAAACCCACTTGGGTCCCATCTTGTCCAATGCCCATTGAGCCCAGGATGATGAAATCAGGCATGTTGAACACCCACACAAAACAAACATGTACATCCTGACTCAAGGCGCTAAGAAGTCCACATCCAGAGACAAGTTCAGCGCCCAAGCCATTTCCAGCTACCATGGAAACCAAGTGCTCTGGCAGCACATATGTCTGAAAGTGGATGTGACACCTAGGGATCTCAGTGTGTTGGTGAATGGCAACTTGCCGAAGGAGCAGCACAGCTCTTCCAGTGCCAAAACGACTCCACCTGCCTCAGGAACTTCACATAAGATCAGCTTTCCTAGCAGATGTGCCAAAAACCGAGTTGAGTCTCGTCTTGTCCAATGCCCATTGAGCCCAAGATGATGAAACCAGGCATGTTGAACACCCACAAAAAACAACCATGTGGATCCTCACTCAACGCGCTAAGAAGTCCACAACCAGAGACAAGTTCAGCGCCCAAGCCATTTCCAGCTACCATGGAAACCAAGTGCTCTGGCAGCACATATGTCTGAAAGTGGATGTGACACCTAGGGATCTCAGTGTGTTGGTGAATGGCAACTTGCCGAAGGAGCAGCACAGCTCTTCCAGTGCCAAAACGACTCCACCTGCCTCAGGAACTTCACATACCATCAGCTTTCCTACCAGATGTCCCGGAGAATGAGTTCGGTTCCATCTTGTCCAATGCCCATTGAGCCCAGGATGATGAAATCAGGCATGTTGAACACCCACACAAAACAAACATGTAGATCCTGACTCAAGGCGCTAAGAAGTCCACATCCAGAGACAAGTTCAGCGCCCAAGCCATTTCCAGCTACCATGGAAACCAAGTGCTCTGGCAGCACATATGTCTGAAAGTGGATGTGACACCTAGGGATCTCAGTGTGTTGGTGAATGGCAACTTGCCGAAGGAGCAGCACAGCTCTTCCAGTGCCAAAACGACTCCACCTGCCTCAGGAACTTCACATAAGATCAGCTTTCCTAGCAGATGTCACGGAAACCCATTTGGTCCCATCTTGTCCAATGTCCAATCAGCCCAGGATGATGAAACCAGGTATCTTGAACAACCACACAAAGCAACCATGTAGATCCTAACTCAAGGCGCTAAGAAGTCCACATCCAGAGACAAGTTCAGGGCCCAAGCCATTTCCAGCTACCATGGAAACCAAGTGCTCTGACAGCACATATGTCTGAAAGAGGATGTGAGACCAGGGATCTCAGTGTGTTGGTGAATGGCAACTTGCCGAAGGAGCAGCACAGCTCTTCCAGTGCCAAAACGACTCCACCTGCCTCAGGAACTTCACATACCATCAGCTTTCCTAGCAGATGTCCCGGAAACCGACTTGGGTCCCATCTTGTCCAATGCCCATTGAGCCCAGGATGATGAAATCAGGCATGTTGAACACCCACACAAAACAACCATGTAGATCCTGACTCAAGGCGCTAAGAAGTCCACATCCAGAGACAAGTTCAGCGCCCAAGCCATTTCCAGCTACCATGGAAACCAAGTGCTCTGGCAGCACATATGTCTGAAAGTGGATGTGACACCTAGGGATCTCAGTGTGTTGGTGAATGGCAACTTGCCGAAGGAGCAGCACAGCTCTTCCAGTGCCAAAACGACTCCACCTGCCTCAGGAACTTCACATACCATCAGCTTTCCTAGCAGATGTCCCGGAAGCCCAGTTGGGTGCCATCTTGTCCAATGCCCATTGAGCCCAGGATGATGAAATCAGGCATGTTGAACACCCACACAAAACAACCATGTGGATCCTGACTCAAGGCGCTAAGAAGTCCACATCCAGAGACAAGTTCAGCGCCCAAGCCATTTCCAGCTACCATGGAAACCAAGTGCTCTGGCAGCACGAATGTCTGAAAGTGGATGTGACACCTAGGGATCTCAGTGTGTTGCTGAATGGCAACTTGCCGAAGGAGCAGCACAGCTCTTCCAGTGCCAAAACGACTCCACCTGCCTCAGGAACTTCACATACCATCAGCTTTCCTAGCAGATGTCCCGGAAACCGACTTGGGTCCATCTCGTCCAATGCTCATTGAGGCCAAGATGATACAAACAGGCATGTTGAACACCCGCACAAACAACCATGTAGATCCTGACTCAAGGCACTAAGAAGTCCACATCCAGAGACAAGTTCAGCGCCCAAGCCATTTCCAGCTACCATGGAAACCAAGTGCTCTGGCAGCACATATGTCTGAAAGAGGATGTGACACCTAGGGATCTCAGTGTGTTGGTGAATGGCAACTTGCCGAAGGAGCAGCACAGCTCTTCCAGTGCCAAAATGACTCCACCTGCCTCAGGAAATTCACAGACCATCAGCTTTCCTACCAGATGTCACGGAGAATGAGTTCGGTTCCATCTTGTCCAATGCCCATTGAGCCCAGGATGATGAAATCAGGCATGTTGAACACCCACACAAAACAAACATGTAGATCCTGACTCAAGGCGCTAAGAAGTCCACAACCAGAGACAAGTTCAGCGCCCAAGCCATTTCCAGCTACCATGGAAACCAAGTGCTCTGGCAGCACATATGTCTGAAAGTGGATGTGACACCTAGGGATCTCAGTGTGTTGGTGAATGGCAACTTGCCGAAGGAGCAGCACAGCTCTTCCAGTGCCAAAACGACTCCACCTGCCTCAGGAACTTCACATACCATCAGCTTTCCTAGCAGATATCCCGGAAACCGAGTAGGGTCCCATCTTGTCCAATGCCCATTGAGCCCAGGATGATAAAATCAGGCATGTTGAACACGCACACAAAACAACCATGTGGATCCTGACTCAAGGCGCTAAGAAGTCCACATCCAGAGACAAGTTCAGCGCCCAAGCCATTTCCAGCTACCATGGAAACCAAGTGCTCTGGCAGCACATATGTCTGAAAGTGGATGTGACACCTAGGGATCTCAGTGTGTTGGTGAATGGCAACTTGCCGAAGGAGCAGCACAGCTCTTCCAGTGCCAAAACGACTCCACCTGCCTCAGGAACTTCACATACCATCAACTTTCCTAGCAGATGTCCCGGAGACTGTGTTTGGTTCCATCATGTCCAATGCTCAAGAGCCCAGGATGATGATATCAGGCATGTTGAACATCCACCCCACGTAAAACAACCATGTAGATCCTGACTCAAGGCGCTAAGAAGTCCACATCCAGAGACAAGTTCAGCGCCCAAGCCATTTCCAGCTACCATGGAAACCAAGTGCTCTGGCAGCACATATGTCTGAAAGAGGATGTGAGACCCAGGGATCTCAGTGTGTTGGTGAATGGCAACTTGCCGAAGGAGCAGCACAGCTCTTCCAGTGCCAAAACGACTCCACCTGCCTCAGGAACTTCACATACCATCAGCTTTCCTAGCAAATGTCCCGGAAACCCACTTGGGTCCCATCTCGTCCAATGCCCATTGAGCCCAGAATGATTAAATCAGGCATGTTGAACACCCACACAAAACAAACATGTAGATCCACACTCAAGGCGCTAAGAAGTCCACATCCAGAGACAAGTTCAGCGCCCAAGCCATTTCCAGCTACCATGGAAACCAAGTGCTCTGGCAGCACATATGTCTGAAAGTGGATGTGACACCTAGGGATCTCAGTGTGTTGGTGAATGGCAACTTGCCGAAGGAGCAGCACATCTCTTTCAGTGCCAAAATGACTCCACCTGCCTCAGGAACTTCACATACCATCAGCTTTCCTAGCAGATGTCCCGGAAACCGAGTTGGGTCCATCTTGTCCAATGCCCATTGAGCCCAGGATGATGAAATCAGGCATGTTGAACACCAACACAAAACAACCATGTGGATCCTGACTCAAGGCGCTAAGAAGTCCACATCCAGAGACAAGTTCAGCGCCCAAGCCATTTCCAGCTACCATGGAAACCAAGTGCTCTGGCAGCACATATGTCTGAAAGTGGATGTGACACCTAGGGATCTCAGTGTGTTGGTGAATGGCAACTTGCCGAAGGAGCAGCACAGCTCTTCCAGGGACAAAGGACTCCACCTGCCTCAGGAACTTCACATACCATCAGCTTTCCTAGCAGATGTCCCGGAAACCCACTTGGGTCCATCTCGTTCAATGCCCATTGAGGCCAAGATGATACAAACAGGCATTACGAACACGCACAAAACCATGTAGATCCTGACTCAAGGCACTAAGAAGTCCACATCCAGAGACAAGTTCAGCGCCCAAGCCATTTCCAGCAGCCATGGAAACCAAGTGCTCTGGCAGCACATATGTCTGAAAGACAATGTGACACCTAGGGATCTCAGTGTGTTGGTGAATGGCAACTTGCCGAAGGAGCAGCACAGCTCTTCCAGTGCCAAAACGACTCCACCTGCCTCAGGAACTTCACAGATCATCAGCTTTCCTACCAGATGTCCCGGAGAATGAGTTCGGTTCCATCTTGTCCAATGCCCATTGAGCCCAGGATGATGAAATCAGGCATGTTGAACACCCACACAAAACAAACATGTAGATCCTGACTCAAGGCGCTAACAAGTCCACATCCAGAGACAAGTTCAGCGCCCAAGCCATTTCCAGCTACCATGGAAACCAAGTGCTCTGGCAGCACATATGTCTGAAAGTGGATGTGACACCTAGGGATCTCAGTGTGTTGGTGAATGGCAACTTGCCGAAGGAGCAGCACAGCTCTTCCAGTGCCAAAACGACTCCACCTGCCTCAGGAACTTCACATACCATCAGCTTTCCTAGCAGATGTCCCGGAAACCGAGTTGGGTCTGATCTTGTCCAATGCCCATTGAGCCCAAGATGATAAAATCAGGCATGATGAACACGCTCACAGAACAACCATTTGGTTCCTGACTCAAGGCGCTAAGAAGTCCACATCCAGAGACAAGTTCAGCGCCCAAGCCATTTCCAGCTACCATGGAAACCAAGTGCTCTGGCAGCACATATGTCTGAAAGTGGATGTGACACCTAGGGATCTCAGTGTGTTGGTGAATGGCAACTTGCCGAAGGAGCAGCACAGCTCTTCCAGTGCCAAAACGACTCCACCTGCCTCAGGAACTTCACATACCATCAGCTTTCCTAGCAGATGTCCCGGAAACCGAGTTCGGTCTCATCTTGTCCAATGCCCATTGAGCCCAAGATGATACAAACAGGCATGTTGAACACCCACACAAAACAACCATGTAGATCCTGACTCAAGGCGCTAAGAAGTCCACATCCAGAGACAAGTTCAGCGCCCAAGCCATTTCCAGCTACCATGGAAACCAAGTGCTCTGGCAGCACATATGTCTGAAAGTGGATGTGAGAAACAGGGATCTCAGTGTGTTGGTGAATGGCAACTTGCCGAAGGAGCAGCACAGCTCTTCCAGTGCCAAAACGACTCCACCTGCCTCAGGAACTTCACATACCATCAGCTTTCCTAGCAGATGTCCCGGAGACTGATATCGGTTCCATCTTGTCCAATGCCCATTGAGCCCAGGATGATTAAATCATGCATGCTTAACACCCACACAAAACAACCATGTTGATCCTGACTCAAGGCGCTAAGAAGTCCACATCCAGAGACAAGTTCAGCGCCCAAGCCATTGCCAGCTACCATGGAAACCAAGTGCTCTGGCAGCACATATGTCTGAAAGTGGATGTGACACCTAGGGATCTCAGTGTGTTGGTGAATGGCAACTTGCCGAAGGAGCAGCACAGCTCTTCCAGTGCCAAAACGACTCCACCTGTATCAGGAACTTCACCTACGATCAGCTTTCCTAGCAGATGTCCCGGAAACCCACTTGGGTCCCATCTTGTCCAATGCCCATTGAGCCTAGGATGATGAAACCAGGCATGTTGAACACCCACACAAAACAACCATGTGGATCCTGACTCAAGGCGCTAAGAAATCCACATCCAGAGACAAGTTCAGCGCCCAAGCCATTTCCAGCTACCATGGAAACCAAGTGCTCTGGCAGCACATATGTCTGAAAGTGGATGTGACACCTAGGGATCTCAGTGTGTTGGTGAATGGCAACTTGCCGAAGGAGCAGCACAGCTCTTCCAGTGCCAAAACGACTCCACCTGCCTCAGGAACTTCACATACCATCAGCTTTCCTAGCAGATGTCCCGGAAACCCACTTGGGTCCCATCTTGTCCAATGCCCATTGAGCCCAGGAGGATGAAACAAGGTATGTTGAACACCCACACAAAACAACCATGTGGATCCTGACTCAAGGCGCTAAGAAATCCACATCCAGAGACAAGTTCAATGCCCAAGCCATTTCCAGCTACCATGGAAACCAAGTGCTCTGGCAGCACATATGTCTGAAAGTGGATGTGAGAAACAGGGATCTCAGTGTGTTGGTGAATGGCAACTTGCCGAAGGAGCAGCACAGCTCTTCCAGTGCCAAAACGACTCCACCTGCCTCAGGAACTTCACATACCATCAGCTTTCCTAGCAGGTGTCCCGGAAACCGAGTTGGGTCTCATCTTGTCCAATGCCCATTGAGTCTAAGATGATACAACCAGTAATGTTGAATACGCAAACAAAACAGACATGTGGATCCTGACTCAAGGCGCTAAGAAGTCCACATAAAGAGACAAGTTCAGCGCCCAAGCCATTTCCAGCTGCCATGGAAACCAAGTGCTCTGGCAGCACATATGTCTGAAAGTGGATGTGACACCTAGGGATCTCAGTGTGTTGGTGAATGGCAACTTGCCGAAGGAGGAGAACAGGACTTCCGGTGCCAATATGACTCCACCTGCCTCAGAAACTTCACATACCATCAGCTTTCCTACCAGATGTCCCGGAAACTGAGTTCTGTCTCATCTTGTCCAATGCCCATTGAGCCCAAGATGATACAAACAGGCATGATGAACACCCACACAAAACAACCATGTAGATCCTGACTCAAGGCACTAAGAAGTCCACATCCAGAGACAAGTTCAGCGCCCAAGCCATTTCCAGCTACCATGGAAACCAAGTGCTCTGGCAGCACATATGTCTGAAAGAGGATGTGAGAAACAGGGATCTCAGTGTGTTGGTGAATGTCAACTTGCCGAAGGAGCAGCACATCTCTTTCAGTGCCAAAATGACTCCACCTGCCTCAGGAACTTCACATACCATCAGCTTTCCTAGCAGATGTCCCGGAGACTGATTTCGGTTCCATCTTGTCCAATGCCCATTGAGCCCAGGATGATGAAATCAGGCATGCTGAACACCCACACAAAACAACCATGTTGATCCTGACTCAAGGCGCTAAGAAGTCCACATCCAGAGACAAGTTCAGCGCCCAAGCCATTTCCAGCTACCATGGAAACCAAGTGCTCTGGCAGCACATATGTCTGAAAGTGGATGTGACACCTAGGGATCTCAGTGTGTTGGTGAATGGCAACTTGCCGAAGGAGGAGGACAGGACTTCCAGTGCCAATATGACTCAACCTGCCTCAGAAACTTCACATACCATCAGCTTTCCTACCAGATGTCCCGGAAACCGAGTTCTGTCTCATCTTCTCCAATGACAATTGAGCCAAAGATGATACAACCAGGCATGATGAACACCCACACAAAACAACCATGTAGATCCTGACTCAAGGCACTAAGAAGTCCACATCCAGAGACAAGTTCAGTGCCCAAGCCATTTCCAGCTACCATGGAAACCAAGTGCTCTGGCAGCACATATGTCTGAAAGTGGATGTGAGAAACAGGGATCTCATTGTGTTGGTGAATGGCAACTTGCCGAAGGAGCAGCACAGCTCTTCCAGTGCCAAAATGACTCCACCTGCCTCAGGAACTTCACATACCATCAGCTTTCCTAGCAGATGTCCCGGAGACTGAGTTCGGTCCCATCTTGTCCAATGCCGATTGAGCCCAGGATGATGAAATCAGGCATGTTGTACAGCCACACAAAACAACCATGTGGATCCTGACTCAAGGCGCTAAAAAGTCCACATCCAGAGACAAGTTCAGCGCCCAAGCCATTTCCAGCTACCATGGAAACCAAGTGCTCTGGCAGCACATATGTCTGAAAGTGGATGTGAACCCTAGGGATCTCAGTGTGTTGGTGAATGGCAACTTGCCGAAGGAGCAGCACAGCTCTTCCAGTGCCAAAACGACTCCACCTGCCTCAGGAACTTCACAGACCATCAGGTTTCCTACCAGATGTCCCGGAGAATGAGTTCGGTTCCATCTTGTCCAATGCCCATTGAGCCCAGGATGATGAAATCAGGCATGTTGAACAGCCACACAAAACAAACATGTAGATCCTGACTCAAGGCGCTAACAAGTCCACATCCAGAGACAAGTTCAGCGCCCAAGCCATTTCCAGCTACCATGGAAACCAAGTGCTCTGGCAGCACATATGTCTGAAAGTGGATGTGACACCTATGGATCTCAGTGTGTTGGTGAATGGCAACTTGCCGAAGGAGCAGCACAGCTCTTCCAGTGCCAAAACGACTCCACCTGCCTCAGGAACTTCACATACCATCAGCTTTCCTAGCAGATGTCCCGGAAACCCACTTGGGTCCCATCTTGTCCAATGCCCATTGAGCCCAGGAGGATGCAATAATGTATGTTGAACACCCACACAAAACAACCATGTGGATCCTGACTCAAGGCGCTAAGAAATCCACATCCAGAGACAAGTTCAATGCCCAAGCCATTTCCAGCTACCATGGAAACCAAGTGCTCTGGCAGCACATATGTCTGAAAGTGGATGTGAGACCCAGGGATCTCAGTGTGTTGGTGAATGGCAACTTGCCGAAGGAGCAGCACAGCTCTTCCAGTGCCAAAATGACTCCACCTGCCTCAGGAACTTCACATACCATCAGCTTTCCTAGCAGATGTCCCGGAGACTGATTTCGGTTCCATCTTGTCCAATGCCCATTGAGCCCAGGATGATTAAATCAGGCATGCTGAACAACCACTCAAAACAAACATGTAGATCCTGACTCAAGGCGCTAAGAAGTCCACATCCAGAGACAAGTTCAGCGCCCAAGCCATTTCCAGCTACCATGGAAACCAAGTGCTCTGGCAGCACATATGTCTGAAAGTGGATGTGACACCTAGGGATCTCAGTGTGTTGGTGAATGGCAACTTGCCGAAGGAGCAGCACAGCTCTTCCAGTGCCAAAACGACTCCACCTGCCTCAGGAACTTCACATACCATCAGCTTTCCTAGCAGATGTCCCGGAAACCGAGTTGGGTCCCATCTTGTCCAATGCCCATTGAGCCCAGGAGGATGAAACAAGGTATGTTGAACACCCACACAAAACAACCATGTGGATCCTGACTCAAGGCGCTGAGAAATCCACATCCAGAGACAAGTTCAGCGCCCAAGCCATTTCCAGCTACCATGGAAACCAAGTGCTCTGGCAGCACATATGTCTGAAAGTGGATGTGACACCTAGGGATCTCAGTGTGTTGGTGAATGGCAACTTGCCGAAGGAGCAGCACAGCTCTTCCAGTGCCAAAACGACTCCACCTGCCTCAGGAACTTCACATACCATCAGCTTTCCTTGCAGATGTCCCGGAAACCGAGTTGGGTCTCATCTTGTCCAATGACAATTGAGCCCAAGATGATACAACCCATAATGTTGAATACGCACAAAAAACAAACATGTGGATCCTGACTCAAGGCGCTAAGAAATTCACATCCAGAGACAAGTTCAGCGCCCAAGCCATTTCCAGCTACCATGGAAACCAAGTGCTCTGGCAGCACATATGTCTGAAAGTGGATGTGAGAAACAGGGATCTCAGTGTGTTGGTGAATGGCAACTTGCCGAAGGAGCAGCACAGCTCTTCCAGTGCCAAAACGACTCCACCTGCCTCAGGAACTTCACATACCATCAGCTTTCCTAGCAGGTGTCCCGGAAACCGAGTTGGGTCTCATCTTGTCCAATGCCCATTGAGTCTAAGATGATACAACCAGTAATGTTGAATACGCAAACAAAACAAACATGTGGATCCTGACTCAAGGCGCTAAGAAGTCCACAACCAGAGACAAGTTCAGCGCCCAAGCCATTTCCAGCTACCATGGAAACCAAGTGCTCTGGCAGCACATATGTCTGAAAGAGGATGTGAGACCCAGGGATCTCAGTGTGTTGTTGAATGGCAACTTGCCGAAGGAGCAGCACAGCTCTTCCAGTGCCAAAACGACTCCACCTGCCTCAGGAACTTAACATACCATCAGCTTTCCTAGCAGGTGTCCCGGAAACCGAGTTCTGTCTCATCTTGTCCAATGCCCATTGAGCCCAAGATGATACAAACAGGCATGATGAACACCCACACAAAACAACCATGTAGATCCTGACTCAAGGCACTAAGAAGTCCACATCCAGAGACAAGTTCAGCGCCCAAGCCATTTCCAGCTACCATGGAAACCAAGTGCTCTGGCAGCACATATGTCTGAAAGAGGATGTGAGAAACAGGGATCTCAGTGTGTTGGTGAATGGCAACTTGCCGAAGGAGCAGCACAGCTCTTTCAGTGCCAAAATGACTCCACCTGCCTCAGGAACTTCACATAGCATCAGCTTTCCTAGCAGATGTCCCGGAGACTGATTTCGGTTCCATCTTGTCCAATGCCCATTGAGCCCAGGATGATTAAACCAGGCATGTTGAACACCCACACAAAACAACCATGTGGATCCTGACTCAAGGCGCTGAGAAATCCACATCCAGAGACAAGTTCAATGCCCAAGCCATTTCCAGCTACCATGGAAACCAAGTGCTCTGGCAGCACATATGTCTGAAAGTGGATGTGACACCTAGGGATCTCAGTGTGTTGGTGAATGGCAACTTGCCGAAGGAGCAGCACAGCTCTTCCAGTGCCAAAACGACTCCACCTGCCTCAGGAACTTCACATACCATCAGCTTTCCTAGCAGATGTCCCGGAAACCCACTTGGGTCCCATCTTGTCCAATGCCCATTGAGCCTAGGATGATGAAACAAGGTATGTTGAACACCCACACAAAACAACCATGTGGATCCTGACTCAAGGCGCTGAGAAATCCACATCCAGAGACAAGTTCAATGCCCAAGCCATTTCCAGCTACCATGGAAACCAAGTGCTCTGGCAGCACATATGTCTGAAAGTGGATGTGAGAAACAGGGATCTCAGTGTGTTGGTGAATGGCAACTTGCCGAAGGAGCAGCACAGCTCTTCCAGTGCCAAAACGACTCCACCTGCCTCAGGAACTTCACATACCATCAGCTTTCCTAGCAGGTGTCCCGGAAACCGAGTTGGGTCTCATCTTGTCCAATGCCCATTGAGTCTAAGATGATACAACCAGTAATGTTGAATACGCAAACAAAACAGACATGTGGATCCTGACTCAAGGCGCTAAGAAGTCCACATACAGAGACAAGTTCAGCGCCCAAGCCATTTCCAGCTGTCATGGAAACCAAGTGCTCTGGCAGCACATATGTCTGAAAGTGGATGTGACACCTAGGGATCTCAGTGTGTTGGTGAATGGCAACTTGCCGAAGGAGGAGAACAGGACTTCCGGTGCAAATATGACTCCACCAGCCTCAGAAACTTCACATACCATCAGCTTTCCTACCAGATGTCCCGGAAACCGAGTTGGGTCCCATCTTGTCCAATGCCCATTGAGCCCAAGATGATACAAACAGGCATGATGAACACCCACACAAAACAACCATGTAGATCCTGACTCAAGGCACTAAGAAGTCCACATCCAGAGACAAGTTCAGCGCCCAAGCCATTTCCAGCTACCATGGAAACCAAGTGCTCTGGCAGCACATATGTCTGAAAGAGGATGTGAGAAACAGGGATCTCAGTGTGTTGGTGAATGGCAACTTGCCGAAGGAGCAGCACAGCTCTTTCAGTGCCAAAATGACTCCACCTGCCTCAGGAACTTCACATAGCATCAGCTTTCCTTGCAGATGTCCCGGAGACTGATTTCGGTTCCATCTTGTCCAATGCCCATTGAGCCCAGGATGATTAAATCAGGCATGCTGAACACCCACACAAAACAACCATGTTGATCCTGACTCAAGGCGCTAAGAAGTCCACATCCAGAGACAAGTTCAGCGCCCAAGCCATTTCCAGCTACCATGGAAACCAAGTGCTCTGGCAGCACATATGTCTGAAAGAGGATGTGAGAAACAGGGATCTCAGTGTGTTGGTGAATGTCAAATTGCCGAAGGAGCAGCACATCTCTTTCAGTGCCAAAATGACTCCACCTGCCTCAGGAACTTCACATACCATCAGCTTTCCTTGCAGATGTCCCGGAGACTGATTTCGGTTCCATCTTGTCCAATGCCCATTGAGCCCAGGATGATGAAATCAGGCATGCTGAACACCCACACAAAACAACCATGTTGATCCTGACTCAAGGCACTAAGAAGTCCACATCCAGAGACAAGTTCAGCGCCCAAGCCATTTCCAGCTACCATGGAAACCAAGTGCTCTGGCAGCACATATGTCTGAAAGAAGATGTGACACCTAGGGATCTAAGTGTGTTGGTGAATGGCAACTTGCCGAAGGAGCAGCACAGCTCTTCCAGTGCCAAAACGACTCCACCTGCCTCAGGAACTTCACATAAGATCAGCTTTCCTAGCAGATGTCCCGGAAACCCACTTGGGTCCCATCTTGTCCAATGCCCATTGAGCCCAGGATGATGAAACCAGGCATGTTGAACACCCACACAAAACAACCATGTGGATCCTGACTCAAGGCGCTGAGAAATCCACATCCAGAGACAAGTTCAATGCCCAAGCCATTTCCAGCTACCATGGAAACCAAGTGCTCTGGCAGCACATATGTCTGAAAGTGGATGTGACACCTAGGGATCTCAGTGTGTTGGTGAATGGCAACTTGCCGAAGGAGCAGCACAGCTCTTCCAGTGCCAAAACGACTCCACCTGCCTCAGGAACTTCACATACCATCAGCTTTCCTACCAGATGTCCCGGAAACCGAGTTGGGTCCCATCTTGTCCAATGCCATTGAGCCCAAGATGATACAACCAGTAATGTTGAATACGCACACAAAACAACCATGTGGATCCTGACTCAAGGCGCTAAGAAGTCCACATCCAGAGACAAGTTCAGCGCCCAAGCCATTTCCAGCTACCATGGAAACCAAGTGCTCTGGCAGCACATATGTCTGAAAGTGGATGTGACACCTATGGATCTCAGTGTGTTGGTGAATGGCAACTTGCCGAAGGAGGAGGACAGGACTTCCAGTGCCAATATGACTAAACCTGCCTCAGAAACTTCACATACCATCAGCTTTCCTACCAGATGTCCCGGAAACCGAGTTCTGTCTCATCTTGTCCAATGACCATTGAGCCCAAGATGATACAACCAGGCATGATGAACACCCACACAAAACAACCATGTAGATCCTGACTCAAGGCACTAAGAAGTCCACATCCAGAGACAAGTTCAGGGCCCAAGCCATTTCCAGCTACCATGGAAACCAAGTGCTCTGGCAGCACATATGTCTGAAAGAGGATGTGAGAAACAGGGATCTCAGTGTGTTGGTGAATGGCAACTTGCCGAAGGAGCAGCACAGCTCTTCCAGTGCCAAAACGACTCCACCTGCCTCAGGAACTTCACATACCATCAGCTTTCCTAGCAGATGTCCCGGAGACTGAGTTCGGTCCCATCTTGTCCAATGCCCATTGAGCCCAGGATGATGAAATCAGGCATGTTGAACAGCCACACAAAACAACCATGTGGATCCTGACTCAAGGCGCTAAAAAGTCCACATCCAGAGACAAGTTCAGCGCCCAAGCCATTTCCAGCTACCATGGAAAACAAGTGCTCTGGCAGCACATATGTCTGAAAGTGGATGTGAACCCTAGGGATCTCAGTGTATTGGTGAATGGCAACTTGCCGAAGGAGCAGCACAGCTCTTCCAGTGCCAAAACGACTCCACCTGCCTCAGGAACTTCACATACCATCAGCTTTCCTACCAGATGCCACGGATTCCGAGTTGGGTCCCGTCTTGTCCAATGCCCATTGAGCCCAGGATGATGAAATCAGGCATGTTGAACACGCACACAAACAACCATGTTGATCCTGACTCAAGGCGCTAAGAAGTCCACATCCAGAGACAAGTTCAGCGCCCAAGCCATTTCCAGCTACCATGGAAACCAAGTGCTCGACCAGGACATATGTCTGAAAGACAATGTGACACCTAGGGATCTCAGTGTGTTGGTGAATGTCAACTTGCTGAAGGAGCAGCACAGCTCTTCCAGTGCCAAAATGACTCCACCTGCCTCAGGAACTTCACATACCATCAGCTTTCCTAGCAGATGTCCCGGAGACTGATTTTGGTCGTATCTTGTCAAGTGCCGATAGAGCCAAGGATGATGATATCAGGCATGTTGAACATCCACCCCACGCAAAACAACCATGTAGATCCTGACTCAAGGCGCTAACAAGTCCACATCCAGAGACAAGTTCAGCGCCCAAGCCATTTCCAGCTACCATGGAAACCAAGTGCTCGACCAGCACATATGTCTGAAAGTGGATGTGACACCTAGGGATCTCAGTGTGTTGGTGAATGTCAACTTGCCGAAGGAGCAGCACAGCTCTTCCAGTGCCAAAACGACTCCACCTGCCTCAGGAACTTCACATACCATCAGCTTTCCTAGCAGATGTCCCGGAAACCCACTTGGGTCCCATCTTGTCCAATGCCCAGTGAGCCCAGGATGATGAAAACATGCATGTTGAATATCCACACAAAACAACCATGTAGATCCTGACTCAAGGCGCTAAGAAGTCCACATCCAGAGACAAGTTCAGCGCCCAAGCCATTTCCAGCTACCATGGAAACCAAGTGCTCTGGCAGCACATATGTCTGAAAGAGGATGTGAGAAACAGGGATCTCAGTGTATTGGTGAATGGCAACTTGCCGAAGGAGCAGCACAGCTCTTCCAGTGCCAAAACGACTCCACCTGCCACAGGAACTTCACATACCATCAGTTTTCCTAGCAGATGTCCCGGAAACCCACTTGGGTCCCGTCTTGTCCAATGCCCATTGAGCCCAGGATGATGAAATCAGGCATGTTGAACAGCCACACAAAACAACCATGTAGATCCTGACTCAAGGCGCTAAGAAGTCCACAACCAGAGACAAGTTCAGTGCCCAAGCCATTTCCAGCTACCATGGAAACCAAGTGCTCTGGCAGCACATATGTCTGAAAGAGGATGTGAGACCCAGGGATCTAAGTGTGTTGGTGAATGGCAACTTGCTGAAGGAGCAGCACAGCTCGTCCAGTGCCAAAACGACTCCACCTGCCTCAGGAACTTAACATACCATCAGCTTTCCTAGCAAATGTCCCGGAAACCCACTTGGGTCCCATCTCGTCCAATGCCGATTGAGCCCAGGATGATTAAATCAGGCATGTTGAACACCCACTCAAAACAAACATGTAGATCCACACTCAAGGCGCTAAGAAATCCACATCCAGAGACAAGTTCAGCGCCCAAGCCATTTCCAGCTACCATGGAAACCAAGTGCTCTGGCAGCACATATGTCTGAAAGTGGATGTGACACGTAGGGATCTCAGTGTGTTGGTGAATGGCAACTTGCCGAAGGAGCAGCACAGCTCTTCCAGTGCCAAAATGACTCCACCTGCCTCAGGAACTTCACATACCATCAGCTTTCCTAGCAGATGTCCCGGAAGCACAGTTGGGAGCCATCTTGTCCAATGCCCATTGAGCCCAGGATGATGATATCAGGCATGTTGAACATCCACACAAAACAACCATGTGGATCCTGACTCAAGGCGCTAACAAGTCCACATCCAGAGACAAGTTCAATGCCCAAGCCATTTCCAGCTACCATGGAAACCAAGTGCTCTGGAAGCACATATGTCTGAAAGTGGATGTTAGACCCAGGGATCTCAGTGTGTTGGTGAATGGCAACTTGCCGAAGGAGCAGCACAGCTCTTCCAGTGCCAAAACGACTCCACCTGCCTCAGGAACTTCACATACCATCAGCTTTCCTAGCAGATGTCCCGGAAACCCACTTGGGTCCCATCTTGTCCAATGTCCAATGAGCCCAGGATGATGAAACAAGGTATCTTGAACAACCACACAAAACAACCATGTAGATCCTCACTCAAGGCGCTAACAAGTCCACATCCAGAGACAAGTTCAATGCCCAAGCCATTTCCAGCTACCATGGAAACCAAGTGCTCTGGCAGCACATATGTCTGAAAGTGGATGTGTGACCCAGGGATCTCAGTGTGTTGGTGAATGGCAACTTGCCGAAGGAGCAGCACAGCTCTTCCAGTGCCAAAATGACTCCACCTGCCTCAGGAACTTCACATACCATCAGCTTTCCTAGCAGATGTCCTGGAGACTGATTTCGGTTCCATCGTGTCCAATGCCCATTGAGCCCAGGATGATAAATCAGGCATGCTGAACAACCACTCAAAACAAACATGTAGATTCTGACTCAAGGCGCTAAGAAGTCCACATCCAGAGACAAGTTCAGCGCCCAAGCCATTTCCAGCTACCATGAAAACCAAGTGCTCTGGCAGCACATATGTCTGAAAGACAATGTGACACCTAGGGATCTCAGTGTGTTGGTGAATGGCAACTTGCCGAAGGAGCAGCACAGCTCTTCCAGTGCCAAAATGACTCCACCTGCCTCAGGAACTTCACATACCATCAGCTTTCCTACCAGATGTCCCGGAGACTGATTTTGGTTCCATCTCGTCCAATGCCCATTGAGCCCAGGATGATGAAATCAGGCATGTTAAACACCCACACAAAACAACCATTTGTATCCTGACTCAAGGCGCTAAGAAGTCCACATCCAGAGACAAGTTCAGCGCCCAAGCCATTTCCAGCTACCATGGAAACCAAGTGCTCTGGCAGCACATATGTCTGAAACTGGATGTGAGACCTAGGGATTTCAGTGTGTTGGTGAATGGCAACTTGCCGAAGGAGCAGCACAGCACTTCCAGTGCCAAAATGACTCCACCTGCCTCAGGAACTTCACATACCATCAGCTTTCCTATCAGATGTCACGGATACTGAGTTTGGTCCCATCTTGTCAATGCCGATTGAGCCCAGGATGATGAAATCAGGCATGTTGAACATCCACCCACCAAAACAACCATGTAGATCCTGACTCAAGGCGCTAACAAGTCCACATCCAGAGACAAGTTCAGCGCCCAAGCCATTTCCAGCTACCATGGAAACCAAGTGCTCTGGCAGCACATATGTCTGAAAGTGGATGTGACACCTAGGGATCTCAGTGTGTTGGTGAATGGCAACTTGCCGAAGGAGCAGCACAGCTCTTCCAGTGCCAAAACGACTCCACCTGCCTCAGGAACTTCACATACCATCAGCTTTCCTAGCAGATGTCCCGGAAACCCACTTGGGTCCCATCTTGTCCAATGCCCATTGAGCCCAGGATGATGAAAACATGCATGTTGAATATCCACACAAAACAACCATGTAGATCCTGACTCAAGGCGCTAACAAGTCCACATCCAGAGACAAGTTCAGCGCCCAAGCCATTTCCAGCTACCATGGAAACCAAGTGCTCTGGCAGCACATATGTCTGAAAGAGGATGTGAGAAACAGGGATCTCAGTGTGTTGGTGAATGGCAACTTGCCGAAGGAGCAGCACAGCTCTTCCAGTGCCAAAACGACTCCACCTGCCTCAGGAACTTCACATACCATCAGCTTTCCTAGCAGATGTCCCGGAAACCGAGTTGGGTCAAATCTCGTCCAATGCCCATTGAGCCCAGGATGATGAAATCAGGCATGTTGAACATCCACACAAAACAACCATGTGGATCCTGACTCAAGGTGCTAAGAAGTCCACATCCAGAGACAAGTTCAGCGCCCAAGCCATTTCCAGCTACCATGGAAACCAAGTGCTCTGGCAGCACATATGTCTGAAAGTGGATGTGACACCTAGGGATCTCAGTGTGTTGGTGAATGGCAACTTGCCGAAGGAGCAGCACAGCTCTTCCAGTGCCAAAGGACTCCACCTGCCTCAGGAACTTCACATACCATCAGCTTTCCTACCAGATGTCCCGGAAACCCACTTGGGTCCATCTTGTCCAATGCCCATTGAGGCCAAGATGATACAACAGGCATGTATGAACACGCACACAAAACAACCATGTAGATCCTGACTCAAGGCGCTAAGAAGTCCACATCCAGAGACAAGTTCAGCGCCCAAGCCATTTCCAGCTACCATGGAAACCAAGTGCTCTGGCAGCACATATGTCTGAAAGTGGATGTGACACCTAGGGATCTCAGTGTGTTGGTGAATGGCAACTTGCCGAAGGAGCAGCACAGCTCTTCCAGTGCCAAAACGACTCCACCTGCCTCAGGAACTTCACATACCATCAGCTTTCCTACCAGATGTCCCGGAAACCCACTTGGGTCCCATCTTGTCCAATGCCCATTGAGCCCAGGAGGATGAAACAAGGTATGTTGAATACGCACACAAAACAAACATGTGGATCCTGACTCAAGGCGCTAAGAAGTCCACATCCAGAGACAAGTTCAATGCCCAAGCCATTTCCAGCTCCCATGGAAACCAAGTGCTCTGACAGCACATAAGTCTAAAAGTGGATGTGACACATATGATCTAAGTGTGTTGGTGAATGGCAACTTGCCGAAGGAGCAGCACAGCTCTTCCAGTGCCAAAACGACTCCACCTGCCTCAGGAACTTCACATACCATCAGCTTTCCTAGCAGATGTCCCGGAAACCGAGTTGGGTCCATCTTGTCCAATGCCCATTGAGCCCAAGATGATAAAATCAGGCATGATGAACACGCTCACAGAACAACCATGTGGATCCTCACTCAAGGCGCTAAGAAGTCCACATCCAGAGACAAGTTCAGCGCCCAAGCCATTTCCAGCTACCATGGAAACCAAGTGCTCTGGCAGCACATAAGTCTGAAAGTGGATGTGACACATAGGGATCTCAGTGTGTTGGTGAATGGCAACTTGCCGAAGAGCAGCACAGCTCTTCCAGTGCCAAAATGACTCCACCTGCCTCAGGAACTTCACATACCATCAGCTTTCCTACCAGATGTCCCGGAAACCCACTTGGGTCCCATCTCATCCAGGGCCCATTGAGCCCAGGATGAAGAAATCAGGCATGTTGAAAACCCACTCAAAACAACCATGTAGATCCTGACTCAAGGCGCTAATAAGTCCACATCCAGAGACAAGTTCAGCGCCCAAGCCATTTCCAGCTACCATGGAAACCAAGTGCTCTGGCAGCACATATGTCTGAAAGTGGATGTGAGAACCAGGGATCTCAGTGTGTTGGTGAATGGCAACTTGCCGAAGGAGCAGCACAGCTCTTCCAGTGCCAAAATGACTCCACCTGCCTCAGGAACTTCACATACCATCAGCTTTCCTAGCAGATGTCCCGGAAACTGATTTCGGTCCCATCTTGTCCAATGCCCATTGAGCCCAGGATGATGAAATCAGGCATGCTGAACAACCACACAAAACAACCATGTAGATCCTGACTCAAGGCGCTAAGAAGTCCACATCCAGAGACAAGTTCAGTGCCCAAGCCATTTCCAGCTACCATGGAAACCAAGTGCTCTGGCAGCACATATGTCTGAAAGTGGATGTGACACCTAGGGATCTCAGTGTGTTGGTGAATGGCAACTTGCCGAAGGAGCAGCACAGCTCTTCCAGTGCCAAAACGACTCCACCTGCCTCAGGAACTTCACATACCATCAGCTTTCCTACCAGATGTCCCGGAAACCCACTTGGGTCCCATCTTGTCCAATGCCCATTGAGCCCAGGAGGATGAATCAAGGTATGTTGAACAACCACACAAAACAACCATGTGGATCCTGACTCAAGGCGCTGAGAAATCCACATCCAGAGACAAGTTCAATGCCCAAGCCATTTCCAGCTACCATGGAAACCAAGTGCTCTGGCAGCACATATGTCTGAAAGTGGATGTGAGAAACAGGGATCTCAGTGTGTTGGTGAATGGCAACTTGCCGAAGGAGCAGCACAGCTCTTCCAGTGCCAAAACGACTCCACCTGCCTCAGGAACTTCACATACCATCAGCTTTCCTAGCAGATGTCCCGGAAACCGAGTTGGGTCCCATCTTGTCCAATGCCCATTGAGCCCAAGATGATACAACCAGTAATGTTGAATACGCACACAAAACAACCATGTAGATCCTGACTCAAGGCGCTAAGAAGTCCACATCCAGAGACAAGTTCAGCGCCCAAGCCATTTCCAGCTACCATGGAAACCAAGTGCTCTGGCAGCACATATGTCTGAAAGTGGATGTGTGACCGAGGGATCTCAGTGTGTTGGTGAATGGCAACTTGCCGAAGGAGGAGGACAGGACTTCCGGTGCCAATATGACTCCACCTGCCTCAGAAACTTCACATACCATCAGCTTTCCTAGCAGATGTCCCAGAAACCGAGTTGGTTCCCTTCTTGTCCAATGCCCATTGAGCCCAAGATGATACAACCACGCATGATGAACACCCACACAAAACAACCATGTAGATCCTGACTCAAGGCACTAAGAAGTCCACATCCAGAGACAAGTTCAGCGCCCAAGCCATTTCCAGCTACCATGGAAACCAAGTGCTCTGGCAGCACATATGTCTGAAAGAGGATGTGAGAAACAGGGATCTCAGTGTGTTGGTGAATGGCAACTTGCCGAAGGAGCAGCACAGCTCTTCCAGTGCCAAAACGACTCCACCTGCCTCAGGAACTTCACATACCATCAGCTTTCCTACCAGATGTCCCGGAAAACTACTTAGGTCCCATCTCGTCCAATGCCCACTGAGCCCAAGATGATAAAATCAGGCATGATGAACACGCTCACAGAACAACCATTTGGATCCTCACTCAAGGCACTAAGAAGTCCACATCCAGAGACAAGTTCAGCGCCCAAGCCATTTCCAGCTACCATGGAAACCAAGTGCTCTGGCAGCACATAAGTCTAAAAGTGGATATGACACATATGAACTCAGTGTGTTGGTGAATGGCAACTTGCCGAAGGAGCAGCACAGCTCTTCCAGTGCCAAAATGACTCCACCTGCCTCAGGAACTTCACATACCATCAGCTTTCCTACCAGATGTCCCGGAAACCCACTTGGGTCCCTTCTTGTCCAATGCCCATTGATCCCAGGATGATGAAATCAGGCATGTTGAAAACCCACTCAAAACAACCATGTAGATCCTGACTCAAGGCCCTATTAAGTCCACATCCAGAGACAAGTTCAACGCCCAAGCCATTTCCAGCTACCATGGAAACCAAGTACTCTGGCAGCACATATGTCTGAAAGTGGATGTGACACCTAGGGATCTCAGTGTGTTGGTGAATGGCAACTTGCCGAAGAAGCAGCACAGCTCTTCCAGTGCCAAAACGACTCCACCTGCCTCAGGAACTTCACATACCATCAGCTTTCCTAGCAGATGTCCCGGAAACCCACTTGGGTCCCATCTTGTCCAATGCCCATTGAGCCCAGGAGGATGCAACAATGTATGTTGAACACCCACACAAAACAACCATGTGGATCCTGACTCAAGGCGCTAACAAATCCACATCCAGAGACAAGTTCAATGCCCAAGCCATTTCCAGCTACCATGGAAACCAAGTGCTCTGGCAGCACATATGTCTGAAAGAGGATGTGAGAAACAGGGATCTCAGTGTGTTGGTGAATGGCAACTTGCCGAAGGAGCAGCACAGCTCTTCTCGTTCCAAAATGACTCCACCTGCCTCAGGAACTTCACATACCATCAGCTTTCCTAGCAGATGTCCCGGAAACCGAGTTGGGTCAAATCTCGTCCAATGCCCATTGAGCCCAGGATGATGAAATCAGGCATGCTGAACACCCACTCAAAACAAACATGTAGATCCTGACTCAAGGCGCTAAGAAGTCCACATCCAGAGACAAGTTCAGTGCCCAAGCCATTTCCAGCTACCATGGAAACCAAGTGCTCTGGCAGCACATAGGTCTGAAAGTGGATGTGACAACTAGGGATCACAGTGTGTTGGTGAATGGCAACTTGCCGAAGGAGCAGCACAGCTCTTCCAGTGCCAAAACGACTCCACCTGCCTCAGGAACTTCACATACCATCAGCTTTCCTAGCAGATGTCCCGGAAACCGAGTTGGGTCCCATCTTGTCCAATGCCCATTGAGCCGAGGAGGATGAAACAAGGTATGTTGAACACCCACACAAAACAACCATGTGGATCCTGACTCAAGGCGCTGAGAAATCCACATCCAGAGACAAGTTCAATGCCCAAGCCATTTCCAGCTACCATGGAAACCAAGTGCTCTGGCAGCACATATGTCTGAAAGTGGATGTGAGAAACAGGGATCTCAGTGTGTTGGTGAATGGCAACTTGCCGAAGGAGCAGCACAGCTCTTCCAGTGCCAAAACGACTCCACCTGCCTCAGGAACTTCACATACCATCAGCTTTCCTAGCAGATGTCCCGGAGACTGAGTTTGGTCCCATCTTGTCCAATGCCCATTGAGCCCAAGATGATACAATCAGTAATGTTGAATACGCACACAAAACAAACATGTGGATCCTGACTCAAGGCGCTAAGAAGTCCACATCCAGAGACAAGTTCAGTGCCCAAGCCATTTCCAGCTACCATGGAAACCAAGTGCTCTGGCAGCACATATGTCTGAAAGTGGATGTGACACCAAGGGATCTCAGTGTGTTGGTGAATGGCAACTTGCCGAAGGAGCAGCACAGCTCTTCCAGTGCCAAAATGACTCCACCTGCCTCAGGAACTTCACATACCATCAGCTTTCCTAGCAGATGTCCCGGAAACCGACTTGGGTCCCATCTCCTCCAATGCCCATTGAGCCCAAGATGATACAATCAGGCATGTTGAACACCCACACAAAACAACCATGTGGATCCTGACTCAAGGCGCTAAGAAGTCCACATCCAGAGACAAGTTCAGCGCCCAAGCCATTTCCAGCTACCATGGAAACCAAGTGCTCTGGCAGCACATATGTCTGAAAGTGGATGTGACACCTAGGGATCTCAGTGTGTTGGTGAATGGCAACTTGCCGAAGGAGCAGCACAGCTCTTCCAGTGCCAAAACGACTCCACCTGCCTCAGGAACTTCACATACCATCAGCTTTCCTAGCAGATGTCCCGGAAACCGATTAGGGTCCCATCTTGTCCAATGCCCATTGAGCCCACGATGATGAAATCAGGCATGTTGAACAGCCACACAAAACAACCATGTGGATCCTGACTCAAGGCGCTAAGAAGTCCACATCCAGAGACAAGTTCAGCGCCCAAGCCATTTCCAGCTACCATGGAAACCAAGTGCTCTGGCAGCACATATGTCTGAAAGTGGATGTGACACCTATGGATCTCAGTGTGTTGGTGAATGGCAACTTGCCGAAGGAGCAGCACAGCTCTTCCAGTGCCAAAACGACTCCACCTGCCTCAGGAACTTCACATACCATCAGCTTTCCTACCAGATGTCCCGGAAACCGAGTTGGGTCCCATCTTGTCCAATGCAGATTGAGCCCAGGATGATGAAAACAGGCATGTTGAAAACCCACACAAAACAAACCTGTAGATCCTGAAACAAGGCGCTAAGAAGTCCACATCCAGAGACAAGTTCAGCGCCCAAGCCATTTCCAGCTACCATGGAAACCAAGTGCTCTGGCAGCACATATGTCTGAAAGAGGATGTGAGACACAGGGATCTCAGTGTGTTGGTGAATGGCAACTTGCCGAAGGAGCAGCACAGCTCTTCCAGTGCCAAAATGACTCCACCTGCCTCAGGAACTTCACATACCATCAGCTTTCCTAGCAGATGTCCCGGAAACCGAGTTGGGTCAAATCTTGTCCAATGCCCATTGAGCCCAGGATGATGAAATCAGGCATGCTGAACACCCACTCAAAACAAACATGTAGATCCTGACTCAAGGCGCTAAGAAGTCCACATCCAGAGACAAGTTCAGTGCCCAAGCCATTTCCAGCTACCATGGAAACCAAGTGCTCTGGCAGCACATATGTCTGAAAGTGGATGTGACACCAGGGATCTCAGTGTGTTGGTGAATGGCAACTTGCCGAAGGAGCAGCACAGCTCTTCCAGTGCCAAAACGACTCCACCTGCCTCAGGAACTTCACATACCATCAGCTTTCCTAGCAGATGTCCCGGAAACCGACTTGGGTCCCATCTTGTCCAATGCCCATTGAGCCCAGTATGATGAAACAAGGTATGATGAACACCCACACAAAACAACTATGTGGATCCTGACTCAAGGCGCTAAGAAGTCCACATCCAGAGACAAGTTCAGCGCCCAAGCCATTTCCAGCTACCATGGAAACCAAGTGCTCTGGCAGCACATATGTCTGAAAGAGGATGTGAGACCCAGGGATCTCAGTGTGTTGGTGAATGGCAACTTGCCGAAGGAGCAGCACAGCTCTTCCAGTGCCAAAACGACTCCACCTGCCTCAGGAACTTCACATACCATCAGCTTTCCTAGCAGATGTCCCGGAAACCGAGTTGGGTCCCATCTTGTCCAATGCCCATTGAGCCCAAGATGATAAAATCAGGCATGATGAACACGCACACAAAACAACCATGTGGATCCTGACTCAAGGCGCTAAGAAGTCCACATCCAGAGACAAGTTCAGCGCCCAAGCCATTTCCAGCTACCATGGAAACCAAGTGCTCTGGCAGCACATAAGTCTGAAAGTGGATGTGACACATATGATCTCAGTGTGTTGGTGAATGGCAACTTGCCGAAGGAGCAGCACAGCTCTTCCAGTGCCAAAATGACTCCACCTGCCTCAGGAACTTCACATACCATCAGCTTTCCTACCAGATGTCCCGGAAACCCACTTGGGTCCCATCTTGTCCAATGCCCATTGAGCCCAGGATGATGAAATCAGGCATGTTGAAAACCCACACAAAACAACCATGTAGATCCTGACTCAAGGCGCTAAGAAGTCCACATCCAGAGACAAGTTCAGCGCCCAAGCCATTTCCAGCTACCATGGAAACCAAGTGCTCTGGCAGCACATATGTCTGAAAGTGGATGTGACACCTAGGGATCTCAGTGTGTTGGTGAATGGCAACTTGCCGAAGGAGCAGCACAGCTCTTCCAGTGCCAAAACGACTCCACCTGCCTCAGGAACTTCACATACCATCAGCTTTCCTAGCAGATGTCCCGGAAACCGAGTTGGGTCTCATCTTGTCCAATGCCCATTGAGCCCAAGATGATGAAACCAGGCATGATGAACACCCACACAAAACAACCATGTAGATCCTGACTCAAGGCGCTAAGAAGTCCACATCCAGAGACAAGTTCAGCGCCCAAGCCATTTCCAGCTACCATGGAAACCAAGTGCTCTGGCAGCACATATGTCTGAAAGTGGATGTGAGAAACAGGGATCTCAGTGTGTTGGTGAATGGCAACTTGCCGAAGGAGCAGCACAGCTCTTCCAGTGCCAAAATGACTCCACCTGCCTCAGGAACTTCACATACCATCAGCTTTCCTAGCAGATGTCCCGGAAACCCACTTGGGTCCCATCTCGTCCAATGCCCATTGAGCCCAAGATGATACAACCAGTAATGTTGAATACGCACACAAATCAAACATGTGGATCCTCACTCAAGGCGCTAAGAAGTCCACATCCAGAGACAAGTTCAGCGCCCAAGCCATTTCCAGCTACCATGGAAACCAAGTGCTCTGGCAGCACATATGTCTGAAAGTGGATGTGACACCTAGGGATCTCAGTGTGTTGGTGAATGGCAACTTGCCGAAGGAGCAGCACAGCTCTTCCAGTGCCAAAACGACTCCACCTGCCTCAGGAACTTCACATACCATCAGCTTTCCTAGCAGATGTCCCGGAAACCGAGTTGGTTCCATCTTGTCCAATGCCCATTGAGCCCAGATGATGAAATCAGGCATGTTGAACACCCACACAAAACAAACATGTGGATCCTGACTCAAGGCGCTAAGAAGTCCACATCCAGAGACAAGTTCAGTGCCCAAGCCATTTCCAGCTACCATGGAAACCAAGTGCTCTGGCAGCACATATGTCTGAAAGTGGATGTGACACCTAGGGATCTCAGTGTGTTGGTGAATGGCAACTTGCCGAAGGAGCAGCACAGCTCTTCCAGTGCCAAAACGACTCCACCTGCCTCAGGAACTTCACATACCATCAGCTTTCCTACCAGATGCCCCAGAAACCGAGTTGGGTCCATCTCGTCCAATGCCCATTGAGCCCAGGATGATGAAATCAGGCATGTTGAACACCCACACAATAAAACCATGTAGATCCTGACTCAAGGCGCTAAGAAGTCCACATCCAGAGACAAGTTCAGCGCCCAAGCCATTTCCAGCTACCATGGAAACCAAGTGCTCTGGCAGCACATATGTCTGAAAGAGGATGTGAGAAACAGGGATCTCAGTGTGTTGGTGAATGGCAACTTGCCGAAGGAGCAGCACAGCTCTTCCAGTGCCAAAATGACTCCACCTGCCTCAGGAACTTCACATACCATCAGCTTTCCTAGCAGATGTCCCGGAAACCGAGTTGGGTCAAATCTTGTCCAATGCCCATTGAGCCCAGGATGATGAAATCAGGCATGCTGAACACCCACTCAAAACAAACATGTAGATCCTGACTCAAGGCGCTAAGAAGTCCACATCCAGAGACAAGTTCAGTGCCCAAGCCATTTCCAGCTACCATGGAAACCAAGTGCTCTGGCAGCACATATGTCTGAAAGTGGATGTGACACCTATGGATCTCAGTGTGTTGGTGAATGGCAACTTGCCGAAGGAGCAGCACAGCTCTTCCAGTGCCAAAACGACTCCACCTGCCTCAGGAACTTCACATACCATCAGCTTTCCTAGCAGATGTCCCGGAAACCGAGTTGGGTCCCATCTTGTCCAATGCCCATTGAACCCAGGATGATGAAATCACACATGATGAACACCCACACAAAACAACCATGTGGATCCTGACTCAAGGCGCTAAGAAGTCCACATCCAGAGACAAGTTCAGCGCCCAAGCCATTTCCAGCTACCATGGAAACCAAGTGCTCTGGCAGCACATATGTCTGAAAGTAGATGTGACAACTAGAGATGTCAGTGTGTTGGTGAATGGCAACTTGCCGAAGGAGCAGCACAGCTCTTCCAGTGCCAAAACGACTCCACCTGCCTCAGGAACTTCACATACCATCAGCTTTCCTAGCAGATGTCCCGGAAACCGAGTTGGGTCAAATCTTGTCCAATGTCCATTGAGCCCAGGATGATGAAATCAGGCATGTTGAACACCCACACAAAACAACCATGTGGATCCTGACTCAAGGCGCTAAGAAGTCCACATCCAGAGACAAGTTCAGTGCCCAAGCCATTTCCAGCTACCATGGAAACCAAGTGCTCTGGCAGCACATATGTCTGAAAGTGGATGTGAGAAACAGGGATCTCAGTGTGTTGGTGAATGGCAACTTGCCGAAGGAGCAGCACAGCTCTTCCAGTGCCAAAACGACTCCACCTGCCTCAGGAACTTCACATACCATCAGCTTTCCTAGCAGATGTCCCGGAAACCGAGTTGAGTCCCATCTGTCCAATGCCCATTGAGCCCAAGATGATACAATCAGGCATGTTGAACACCCACACAAAACAACATGTGGATCCTGACTCAAGGCGCTAAGAAGTCCACATCCAGAGACAAGTTCAGTGCCCAAGCCATTTCCAGCTACCATGGAAACCAAGTTCTCTGGCAGCACATATGTCTGAAAGTGGATGTGACACCTAGGGATCTCAGTGTGTTGGTGAATGGCAACTTGCCGAAGGAGCAGCACAGCTCTTCCAGTGCCAAAATGACTCCACCTGCCTCAGGAACTTCACATACCATCAGCTTTCCTACCAGATGTCCCGGAAACCGAGTTGGGTCCCATCTTGTCCAATGCCCATTGAGCCCAAGATGATACAACCAGGCATGATGAACACCCACACAAAACAACCATGTAGATCCTGACTCAAGGCGCTAAGAAGTCCACATCCAGAGACAAGTTCAGCGCCCAAGCCATTTCCAGCTACCATGGAAACCAAGTGCTCTGGCAGCACATATGTCTGAAAGTGGATGTGAGACCCAGGGATCTCAGTGTGTTGGTGAATGGCAACTTGCCGAAGGAGCAGCACAGCTCTTCCAGTGCCAAAACGACTCCACCTGCCTCAGGAACTTCACATACCATCAGCTTTCCTAGCAGATGTCCCGGAGACCGAGTTGGGTCCATCTTGTCCAATGCCCATTGAGCCCACGATGATGAAATCAGGCATGTTGAACACCCACACAAAACAACCATGTGGATCCTGACTCAAGGCGCTAAGAAGTCCACATCCAGAGACAAGTTCAGCGCCCAAGCCATTTCCAGCTACCATGGAAACCAAGTGCTCTGGCAGCACATATGTCTGAAAGTGGATGTGACACCTAGGGATCTCAGTGTGTTGGTGAATGGCAACTTGCCGAAGGAGCAGCACAGCTCTTCCAGTGCCAAAACGACTCCACCTGCCTCAGGAACTTCACATACCATCAGCTTTCCTAGCAGATGTCCCGGAAACCGAGTTGGGACCCATCTTGTCCAATGCCCATTGAGCCCAAGATGATAAAATCAGGCATGATGAACACGCTCACAGAACAACCATGTGGATCCTGACTCAAGGCGCTAAGAAGTCCACATCCAGAGACAAGTTCAGCGCCCAAGCCATTTCCAGCTACCATGGAAACCAAGTGCTCTGGCAGCACATATGTCTGAAAGTGGATGTGAGAAACAGGGATCTCAGTGTGTTGGTGAATGGCAACTTGCCGAAGGAGCAGCACAGCTCTTCCAGTGCCAAAACGACTCCACCTGCCTCAGGAACTTCACATACCATCAGCTTTCCTAGCAGATGTCCCGGAGACTGAGTTTGGTCCCATCATGTCCAATGCCCATTGAGCCCAAGATGATACAATCAGGCATGTTGAACACGCACACAAAACAACCATGTGGATCCTGACTCAAGGCGCTAAGAAGTCCACATCCAGAGACAAGTTCAGCGCCCAAGCCATTTCCAGCTACCATGGAAACCAAGTGCTCTGGCAGCACATATGTCTGAAAGTGGATGTGACACCTAGGGATCTCAGTGTGTTGGTGAATGGCAACTTGCCGAAGGAGCAGCACAGCTCTTCCAGTGCCAAAATGACTCCACCTGCCTCAGGAACTTCACATACCATCAGCTTTCCTACCAGATGTCCCGGGAACCGAGGTGGGTCCATCTCGTTCAATGCCCATTGAGCCAAAGATGATAAAAACTGGCATGATGAACACCCACACAAAACAACCATGTGGATCCTGACTCAAGGCGCTAAGAAGTCCACATCCAGAGACAAGTTCAGTGCCCAAGCCATTTCCAGCTACCATGGAAACCAAGTGCTCTGGCAGCACATATGTCTGAAAGTGGATGTGAGAAACAGGGATCTCAGTGTGTTGGTGAATGGCAACTTGCCGAAGGAGCAGCACAGCTCTTCCAGTGCCAAAATGACTCCACCTGCCTCAGGAACTTCACATACCATCAGCTTTCCTAGCAGATGTCCCGGAAACCGAGTTGGGTCCATCTTGTCCAATGCCCATTGAGCCCACGATGATGAAATCAGGCATGTTGAACACCACACAAAACAAACATGTGGATCCTGACTCAGGGCGCTAAGAAGTCCACATCCAGAGACAAGTTCAGTGCCCAAGCCATTTCCAGCTACCATGGAAACCAAGTGCTCTGGCAGCACATATGTCTGAAAGTGGATGTGACACCTAGGGATCTCAGTGTGTTGGTGAATGGCAACTTGCCGAAGGAGCAGCACAGCTCTTCCAGTGCCAAAACGACTCCACCTGCCTCAGGAACTTCACATACCATCAGCTTTCCTAGCAGATGTCCCGGAAACCGAGTTGGGTCCCATCTTGTCCAATGCCCATTGAGCCAAAGATGATAAAATCAGGCATGATGAACACGCTCACAGAACAACCATGTGGATCCTGACTCAAGGCGCTAAGAAGTCCACATCCAGAGACAAGTTCAGCGCCCAAGCCATTTCCAGCTACCATGGAAACCAAGTGCTCTGGCAGCACATAAGTCTAAAAGTGGATGTGACACCCAGAGATCTCAGTGTGTTGGTGAATGACAACCTGCCAAAGAAGCAGCACAGCTCTTCCAGTGCCAAAATGACTCCACCTGCCTCAGGAACTTCACATACCATCAGCTTTCCTACCAGATGTCCCGGAAACACAGTTGGGTGCCATCTCGTCCAATGCCCATTGAGCCCAGGATGATGAAATCAGGCATGTTGAAAACCCACACAAAACAACCATGTAGATCCTGACTCAAGGCGCTAAGAAGTCCACATCCAGAGACAAGTTCAGCGCCCAAGCCATTTCCAGCTACCATGGAAACCAAGTGCTCTGGCAGCACATATGTCTGAAAGTGGATGTGAGACACAGGGATCTCAGTGTGTTGGTGAATGGCAACTTGCCGAAGGAGCAGCACAGCTCTTCCAGTGCCAAAATGACTCCACCTGCCTCAGGAACTTCACATACCATCAGCTTTCCTAGCAGATGTCCCGGAAACTGAGTTGGGTCAGATCTTGTCCAATGCCCATTGATCCCAGGATGATGAAATCAGGCATGTTGAACACCCACACAAAACAAACATGTAGATCCTGACTCAAGGCGCTAAGAAGTCCACATCCAGAGACAAGTTCAGTGCCCAAGCCATTTCCAGCTACCATGGAAACCAAGTGCTCTGGCAGCACATATGTCTGAAAGTGGATGTGACACCTAGGGATCTCAGTGTGTTGGTGAATGGCAACTTGCCGAAGGAGCAGCACAGCTCTTCCAGTGCCAAAACGACTCCACCTGCCTCAGGAACTTCACATACCATCAGCTTTCCTACCAGATGTCCCGGAAACCGAGTTGGGTCCCATCTTGTCCAATGCCCATTGAGCCCAAGATGATAAAATCAGGCATGATGAACACGCTCACAGAACAACCATTTGTATCCTGACTCAAGGCGCTAAGAAGTCCACATCCAGAGACAAGTTCAGCGCCCAAGCCATTTCCAGCTACCATGGAAACCAAGTGCTCTGGCAGCACATAAGTCTAAAAGTGGATGTGACACATATGATCTCAGTGTGTTGGTGAATGACAACTTGCCGAAGAAGCAGCACAGCTCTTCCAGTGCCAAAATGACTCCACCTGCCTCAGGAACTTCACATACCATCAGCTTTCCTAGCAGATGTCCCGGAAACCCACTTGGGTCCCATCTTGTCCAATGCCCATTGAGCAAACAATGATGAAATCAGGCATGTTGTACAGCCACACAAAACAACCATGTGGATCCTGACTCAAGGCGCTAAGAAGTCCACATCCAGAGACAAGTTCAGCGCCCAAGCCATTTCCAGCTACCATGGAAACCAAGTGCTCTGGCAGCACATAAGTCTAAAAGTGGATGTGACACATATGATCTCAGTGTGTTGGTGAATGGCAACTTGCCGAAGGAGCAGCACAGCTCTTCCAGTGCCAAAATGACTCCACCTGCCTCAGGAACTTCACATACCATCAGCTTTCCTAGCAGATGTCCCGGAAACCGAGTTGGGTACCCATCTTGTCCAATGCTCATTGAGCCCAGGATGATGAAATCAGGCATGTTGAAAACCCACTCAAAACAAACATGTAGATCCTGACTCAAGGCGCTAAGAAGTCCACATCCAGAGACAAGTTCAGTGCCCAAGCCATTTCCAGCTACCATGGAAACCAAGTGCTCTGGCAGCACATATGTCTGAAAGTGGATGTGACAACTAGGGATCTCAGTGTGTTGGTGAATGGCAACTTGCCGAAGGAGCAGCACAGCTCTTCCAGTGCCAAAACGACTCCACCTGCCTCAGGAACTTCACATACCATCAGCTTTCCAAGCAGATGTCCCGGAAACCGAGTTGGGTCCCATTTGTCCAATGCCCATTGAGCCGAGGAGGATGAAACAAGGTATGTTGAACACCCACACAAAACAACCATGTGGATCCTGACTCAAGGCGCTAGAAAGTCCACATCCAGAGACAAGTTCAGCGCCCAAGCCATTTCCAGCTACCATGGAAACCAAGTGCTCTGGCAGCACATATGTCTGAAAGTGGATGTGAAAACCAGGGAACTCATTGTCTTGGTGAATGGCAACTTGCCGAAGGAGCAGCACAGCTCTTCCAGTGCCAAAACGACTCCACCTGCCTCAGGAACTTCACATACCATCAGCTTTCCTAGCAGATGTCCCGGAAACCGAGTTTGGTCCCATCATGTCCAATGCCCATTGAGCCCAAGATGATACAAACAGGCATGTTGAATACGCACACAAAACAAACATGTGGATCCTGACTCAAGGCGCTAAGAAGTCCACATCCAGAGACAAGTTCAGTGCCCAAGCCATTTCCAGCTACCATGGAAACCAAGTGCTCTGGCAGCACATATGTCTGAAAGTGGATGTGACACCTAGGGATCTCAGTGTGTTGGTGAATGGCAACTTGCCGAAGGAGCAGCACAGCTCTTCCAGTGCCAAATGACTCAACCTGCCTCAGGAACTTCACATACCATCAGCTTTCCTAGCAGATGTCCCGGAAACCGAGTTCTGTCTCATCTTGTCCAATGCCCATTGAGCCCAAGATGATACAACCAGGCATGATGAACACCCACACAAAACAACCATGTAGATCCTGACTCAAGGCACTAAGAAGTCCACATCCAGAGACAAGTTCAGCGCCCAAGCCATTTCCAGCTACCATGGAAACCAAGTGCTCTGGCAGCACATATGTCTGAAAGAGGATGTGAGAAACAGGGATCTCAGTGTGTTGGTGAATGGCAACTTGCCGAAGGAGCAGCACAGCTCTTCCAGTGCCAAAATGACTCCACCTGCCTCAGGAACTTCACATACCATCAGCTTTCCTAGCAGATGTCCCGGAAACCGATTTGGGTCCCATCTTGTCCAATGCCCATTGAGCCCACGATGATAAATCAGGCATGTTGAACACCACACAAAACAACCATGTGGATCCTGACTCAAGGCGCTAAGAAGTCCACATCCAGAGACAAGTTCAGCGCCCAAGCCATTTCCAGCTACCATGGAAACCAAGTGCTCTGGCAGCACATATGTCTGAAAGTGGATGTGACACCTAGGATCTCAGTGTGTTGGTGAATGGCAACTTGCCGAAGGAGCAGCACAGCTCTTCCAGTGCCAAAATGACTCCACCTGCCTCAGGAACTTCACATACCATCAGCTTTCCTAGCAGATGTCCCGGAAACCCACTTGGGTCCAATCTCTGTCCAATGCCCATTGAGCCAAGGATGATGAAATCAGGCATGTTGAACACCCACACAAAACAATCATGTCGATCCTGACTCAAGGCGCTAAGAAGTCCACATCCAGACACAAGTTCAGCGCCCAAGCCATTTCCAGCTACCATGGAAACCAAGTGCTCTGGCAGCACATAAGTCTGAAAGTGGATGTGACACATAGGGATCTCAGTGTGTTGGTGAATGGCAACTTGCCGAAGGAGCAGCACAGCTCTTCCAGTGCCAAAATGACTCCACCTGCCTCAGGAACTTCACATACCATCAGCTTTCCTAGCAGATGTCCCGGAAACCGAGTTGGGTCCATCTCGTCCAATGCCCATTGAGCCCAAGATGATGAAATCAGGCATGTTGAACACGCCACACAAAACAACCATGTGGATCCTGACTCAAGGCGCTAAGAAGTCCACATCCAGAGACAAGTTCAGCGCCCAAGCCATTTCCAGCTACCATGGAAACCAAGTGCTCTGGCAGCACATATGTCTGAAAGAGGATGTGACACCTAGGGATCTCAGTGTGTTGGTGAATGGCAACTTGCCGAAGGAGCAGCACAGCTCTTCCAGTGCCAAAACGACTCCACCTGCCTCAGGAACTTCACATACCATCAGCTTTCCTAGCAGATGTCCCGGAAACCGAGTTGGGTCCCATCTTGTCCAATGCCCATTGAGCCCAGGATGATGAAATCAGGCATGTTGAACACCCACACAAAACAAACATGTGGATCCTGACTCAAGGCGCTAAGAAGTCCACATCCAGAGACAAGTTCAGTGCCCAAGCCATTTCCAGCTACCATGGAAACCAAGTGCTCTGGCAGCACATATGTCTGAAAGTGGATGTGAGAAACAGGGATCTCAGTGTGTTGGTGAATGGCAACTTGCCGAAGGAGCAGCACAGCTCTTCCAGTGCCAAAACGACTCCACCTGCCTCAGGAACTTCACATACCATCAGCTTTCCTAGCAGATGTCCCGGAAACCGAGTTGGGTCCATCTTGTCCAATGCCCATTGAGCCCAAGATGATACAATCAGGCATGTTGAACACGCACACAAAACAACCATGTAGATCCTGACTCAAGGCGCTAAGAAGTCCACATCCAGAGACAAGTTCAGCGCCCAAGCCATTTCCAGCTACCATGGAAACCAAGTGCTCTGGCAGCACATATGTCTGAAAGTGGATGTGACACCTAGGGATCTCAGTGTGTTGGTGAATGGCAACTTGCCGAAGGAGCAGCACAGCTCTTCCAGTGCCAAAATGACTCCACCTGCCTCAGGAACTTCACATACCATCAGCTTTCCTACCAGATGTCCCGGAAACCGAGTTGGTCCCATCTTGTCCAATGCCCATTGAGCCCAAGATGATACAACCAGGCATGATGAACACCCACACAAAACAACCATGTAGATCCTGACTCAAGGCGCTAAGAAGTCCACATCCAGAGACAAGTTCAGCGCCCAAGCCATTTCCAGCTACCATGGAAACCAAGTGCTCTGGCAGCACATATGTCTGAAAGAGGATGTGAGAAACAGGGATCTCAGTGTGTTGGTGAATGGCAACTTGCCGAAGGAGCAGCACAGCTCTTCCAGTGCCAAAATGACTCCACCTGCCTCAGGAACTTCACATACCATCAGCTTTCCTAGCAGATGTCCCGGAAACCGAGTTGGGTCAAATCTCGTCCAATCCCCATTGAGCCCACGATGATCATATCAGGCATGTTGAACATCCACACAAAACAACCATGTGGATCCTCACTCAAGGCGCTAAGAAGTCCACATCCAGAGACAAGTTCAGTGCCCAAGCCATTTCCAGCTACCATGGAAACCAAGTGCTCTGGCAGCACATATGTCTGAAAGAGGATGTGACACCTATGGATCTCAGTGTGTTGGTGAATGGCAACTTGCCGAAGGAGCAGCACAGCTCTTCCAGTGCCAAAACGACTCCACCTGCCTCAGGAACTTCACATACCATCAGCTTTCCTACCAGATGTCCCGGAAACCGAGTTGGGACCCATCTTGTCCAATGACCATTGAGCTCAATATGATAAAATCAGGCATGATGAACACGCTCACAGAACAACCATTTGGATCCTGACTCAAGGCGCTAAGAAGTCCACATCCAGAGACAAGTTCAGCGCCCAAGCCATTTCCAGCTACCATGGAAACCAAGTGCTCTGGCAGCACATAAGTCTAAAAGTGGATGTGACACATATGATCTCAGTGTGTTGGTGAATGACAACCTGCCGAAGAAGCAGCACAGCTCTTCCAGTGCCAAAATGACTCCACCTGCCTCAGGAACTTCACATACCATCAGCTTTCCTACCAGATGTCCCGGAAACCGAGTTGGGTCCCATCTTGTCCAATGCCCATTGAGCCCAGGATGATGAAATCAGGCATGTTGAAAACCCACACAAAACAAACATGTAGATCCTGACTCAAGGCGCTAAGAAGTCCACATCCAGAGACAAGTTCAGCGCCCAAGCCATTTCCAGCTACCATGGAAACCAAGTGCTCTGGCAGCACATATGTCTGAAAGAGGATGTGAGAAACAGGGATCTCAGTGTGTTGGTGAATGGCAACTTGCCGAAGGAGCAGCACAGCTCTTCCAGTGCCAAAATGACTCCACCTGCCTCAGGAACTTCACATACCATCAGCTTTCCTAGCAGATGTCCCGGAAACCGAGTTGGGTCACATCTCGTCCAATGCCCATTGAGCCCAGGATGATGAAATCAGGCATGTTGAACACCCACACAAAACAACCATGTAGATCCTGACTCAAGGCGCTAAGAAGTCCACATCCAGAGACAAGTTCAGTGCCCAAGCCATTTCCAGCTACCATGGAAACCAAGTGCTCTGGCAGCACATATGTCTGAAAGTGGATGTGACACCTAGGGATCTCAGTGTGTTGGTGAATGGCAACTTGCCGAAGGAGCAGCACAGCTCTTCCAGTGCCAAAACGACTCCACCTGCCTCAGGAACTTCACATACCATCAGCTTTCCTAGCAGATGTCCCGGAAACCGAGTTGGGTCCCATCTTGTCCAATGCCCATTGAGCCCAAGATGATACAACCAGGCATGATGAACACGCTCACAGAACAACCATTTGTATCCTGACTCAAGGCGCTAAGAAGTCCACATCCAGAGACAAGTTCAATGCCCAAGCCATTTCCAGCTACCATGGAAACCAAGTGCTCTGGCAGCACATAAGTCTGAAAGTGGATGTGAGACACAGGGATCTCAGTGTGTTGGTGAATGGCAACTTGCCGAAGGAGCAGCACAGCTCTTCCAGTGCCAAAATGACTCCACCTGCCTCAGGAACTTCACATACCATCAGTTTTCCTACCAGATGTCCCGGAAGCCCAGTTGGGAGCCATCTCGTCCAATGCCCATTGAGCCCACGATGATGATACCAGGCATGTTGAACATCCACACAAAACAACCATGTGGATCCTGACTCAAGGCACTAAGAAGTCCACATCCAGAGACAAGTTCAGCGCCCAAGCCATTTCCAGCTACCATGGAAACCAAGTGCTCTGGCAGCACATATGTCTGAAAGTGGATGTGACACATAGGATCTCAGTGTGTTGGTGAATGGCAACTTGCCGAAGGAGCAGCACAGGTCTTCCAGTGCCAAAATGACTCCACCTGCCTCAGGAACTTCACATACCATCAGCTTTCCTACCAGATGTCCCGGAAACCCACTTGGGTCCCATCTCGTCCAGTGCAGATTGAGCCCAGGATGATGAAATCAGGCATGTTGAAAAACCACTCAAAACAAACATGTAGATCCTGACTCAAGGCGCTGAGAAGTCCACATCCAGAGACAAGTTCAGCGCCCAAGCCATTTCCAGCTACCATGGAAACCAAGTGCTCTGGCAGCACATATGTCTGAAAGTGGATGTGACACCTAGGATCTCAGTGTGTTGGTGAATGGCAACTTGCCGAAGGAGCAGCACAGCTCTTCCAGTGCCAAAACGACTCCACCTGCCTCAGGAACTTCACATACCATCAGCTTTCCTACCAGATGTCCCGGAAACCGAGTTGGGTCCCATCTTGTCCAATGCCCATTGAGCCCAGGATGATGGAACAAGGTATGATGAACACCCACACAAAACAACCATGTGGATCCTCACTCAAGGCGCTAAGAAGTCCACATCCAGAGACAAGTTCAATGCCCAAGCCATTTCCAGCTACCATGGAAACCAAGTGCTCTGGCAGCACATAAGTCTGAAAGAGGATGTGACACCAGGTTTCTCAGTGTGTTGGTGAATGGCAACTTGCCGAAGGAGCAGCACAGCTCTTCCAGTGCCAAAACGACTCCACCTGCCTCAGGAACTTCACATACCATCAGCTTTCCTAGCAGATGTCCCGGAAACCGAGTTGGGTCCATCTCGTCCAATGCCCATTGAGCCCAAGATGATACAACCAGGCATGATGAACACGCACACAAAACAACCATGTGGATCCTCACTCAAGGTGCTAAGAAGTCCACATCCAGAGACAAGTTCAGCGCCCAAGCCATTTCCAGCTACCATGGAAACCAAGTGCTCTGGCAGCACATATGTCTGAAAGTGGATGTGACACCTAGGGATCTCAGTGTGTTGGTGAATGGCAACTTGCCGAAGGAGCAGCACAGCTCTTCCAGTGCCAAAACGACTCCACCTGCCTCAGGAACTTCACATACCATCAGCTTTCCTAGCAGATGTCCCGGAAACCGAGTTGGGTCCCATCTTGTCCAATGCCCATTGAGCCGAGATGATGAAACAAGGCATGTTGAACACCCACACAAAACAACCATGTGGATCCTGACTCAAGGCGCTAGAGAAGTCCACATCCAGAGACAAGTTCAATGCCCAAGCCATTTCCAGCTACCATGGAAACCAAGTGCTCTGGCAGCACATATGTCTGAAAGTGGATGTGAGAAAAAGGGATCTCAGTGTGTTGGTGAATGGCAACTTGCCGAAGGAGCAGCACAGCTCTTCCAGTGCCAAAAGGACTCCACCTGCCTCAGGAACTTCACATACCATCAGCTTTCCTAGCAGATGTCCCGGAAACCGAGTTGGGTCTCATCTTGTCCAATGCCCATTGAGCCCAAGATGATACAAACAGGCATGTTGAATACCCACACAAAACAAACATGTGGATCCTGACTCAAGGCGCTAAGAAGTCCACATCCAGAGACAAGTTCAGTGCCCAAGCCATTTCCAGCTACCATGGAAACCAAGTGCTCTGGCAGCACATATGTCTGAAAGTGGATGTGACACACTAGGGATCTCAGTGTGTTGGTGAATGGCAACTTGCCGAAGGAGCAGCACAGGACTTCCAGTGCCAAAATGACTAAACCTGCCTCAGGAACTTCACATACCATCAGCTTTCCTAGCAGATGTCCCGGAAACCGAGTTCTGTCTCATCTTGTCCAATGCCCATTGAGCCCAAGATAATACAACCAGGCATGATGAACACCCACACAAAACAACCATGTAGATCCTGACTCAAGGCACTAAGAAGTCCACATCCAGAGACAAGTTCAGCGCCCAAGCCATTTCCAGCTACCATGGAAACCAAGTGCTCTGGCAGCACATATGTCTGAAAGAGGATGTGAGAAACAGGGATCTCAGTGTGTTGGTGAATGGCAACTTGCCGAAGGAGCAGCACAGCTCTTCCAGTGCCAAAATGACTCCACCTGCCTCAGGAACTTCACATACCATCAGCTTTCCTAGCAGATGTCCCGGAAACCGAGTTGGGTCAAATCTCGTCCAATCCCCATTGAGCCCACGATGATCATATCAGGCATGTTGAACATCCACACAAAACAACCATGTGGATCCTGACTCAAGGCGCTAAGAAGTCCACATCCAGAGACAAGTTCAGTGCCCAAGCCATTTCCAGCTACCATGGAAACCAAGTGCTCTGGCAGCACATATGTCTGAAAGTGGATGTGACACCTAGGGATCTCAGTGTGTTGGTGAATGGCAACTTGCCGAAGGAGCAGCACAGCTCTTCCAGTGCCAAAACGACTCCACCTGCCTCAGGAACTTCACATACCATCAGCTTTCCTAGCAGATGTCCCGGAAACCGAGTTGGGTCCATCTTGTCCAATGCCCATTGAGCCCACGATGATGAAATCAGGCATGTTGAACAGCCACACAAAACAAACATGTGGATCCTGACTCAAGGCGCTAAGAAGTCCACATCCAGAGACAAGTTCAGCGCCCAAGCCATTTCCAGCTACCATGGAAACCAAGTGCTCTGGCAGCACATATGTCTGAAAGAGGATGTGACACCTAGGGATCTCAGTGTGTTGGTGAATGGCAACTTGCCGAAGGAGCAGCACAGCTCTTCCAGTGCCAAAATGACTCCACCTGCCTCAGGAACTTCACATACCATCAGCTTTCCTAGCAGATGTCCCGGAAACCGATTTGGGTCAAATCTCGTCCAATGCCCATTGAGCCCACGATGATCATATCAGGCATGTTGAACATCCACACAAAACAACCATGTGGATCCTCACTCAAGGCGCTAAGAAGTCCACATCCAGAGACAAGTTCAGCGCCCAAGCCATTTCCAGCTACCATGGAAACCAAGTGCTCTGGCAGCACATATGTCTGAAAGAGGATGTGAGAAACAGGGATCTCAGTGTGTTGGTGAATGGCAACTTGCCGAAGGAGCAGCACAGCTCTTCCAGTGCCAAAATGACTCCACCTGCCTCAGGAACTTCACATACCATCAGCTTTCCTAGCAGATGTCCCGGAAACCGAGTTGGGTCAAATCTCGTCCAATGCCCATTGAGCCCAGGATGATGAAATCAGGCATGCTGAACACCCACACAAAACAAACATGTAGATCCTGACTCAAGGCGCTAAGAAGTCCACATCCAGAGACAAGTTCAGTGCCCAAGCCATTTCCAGCTACCATGGAAACCAAGTGCTCTGGCAGCACATATGTCTGAAAGTGGATGTGACACATATGATCTCAGTGTGTTGGTGAATGACAACCTGCCGAAGGAGCAGCACAGCTCTTCCAGTGCCAAAATGACTCCACCTGCCTCAGGAACTTCACATACCATCAGCTTTCCTAGCAGATGTCCCGGAAACCGACTAGGGTCAAATCTCGTCCAATCCCCATTGAGCAAACGATGATGATATCAGGCATGTTGAACATCCACACAAAACAACCATGTGGATCCTCACTCAAGGCGCTAAGAAGTCCACATCCATAGACAATTTCAGCGCCCAAGCCATTTCCAGCTACCATGGAAACCAAGTGCTCTGGCAGCACATAAGTCTAAAAGTGGATGTGACACATATGATCTCAGTGTGTTGGTGAATGGCAACTTGCCGAAGAAGCAGCACAGCTCTTCCAGTGCCAAAATGACTCCACCTGCCTCAGGAACTTCACATACCATCAGCTTTCCTAGCAGATGTCCCGGAAACCGAGTTGGGTCTCATCTTGTCCAATGCCCATTGAGCCCAAGATGATACAAACAGGCATGTTGAATACGCACACAAAACAAACATGTGGATCCTGACTCAAGGCGCTAAGAAGTCCACATCCAGAGACAAGTTCAGTGCCCAAGCCATTTCCAGCTACCACGGAAACCAAGTGCTCTGGCAGCACATATGTCTGAAAGTGGATGTGACACATATGATCTCAGTGTGTTGGTGAATGGCAACTTGCCGAAGGAGCAGGACAGCTCTTCCAGTGCCAAAACGACTCCACCTGCCTCAGGAACTTCACATACCATCAGCTTTCCTAGCAGATGTCCCGGAAACCGAGTTCTGTCTCATCTTGTCCAATGACCATTGAGCCCAAGATGATACAACCAGGCATGATGAACACCCACACAAAACAACCATGTGGATCCTGACTCAAGGCGCTAAGAAGTCCACATCCAGAGACAAGTTCAGCGCCCAAGCCATTTCCAGCTACCATGGAAACCAAGTGCTCTGGCAGCACATATGTCTGAAAGAGGATGTGAGAAACAGGGATCTCAGTGTGTTGGTGAATGGCAACTTGCCGAAGGAGCAGCACAGCTCTTCCAGTGCCAAAATGACTCCACCTGCCTCAGGAACTTCACATACCATCAGCTTTCCTAGCAGATGTCCCGGAAACCGAGTTGGGTCAAATCTCGTCCAATCCCCATTGAGCCCACGATGATCATATTAGGCATGTTGAACATCCACACAAAACAACCATGTGGATCCTGACTCAAGGCGCTAAGAAGTCCACATCCAGAGACAAGTTCAGTGCCCAAGCCATTTCCAGCTACCATGGAAACCAAGTGCTCTGGCAGCACATATGTCTGAAAGTGGATGTGACACCTAGGGATCTCAGTGTGTTGGTGAATGGCAACTTGCCGAAGGAGCAGCACAGCTCTTCCAGTGCCAAAACGACTCCACCTGCCTCAGCAACTTCACATACCATCAGCTTTCCTAGCAGATGTCCCGGAGACTGATTATGGATCCATCTTGTCCAATGCCCATTGAGCCCACGATGATGAAATCAGGCATGTTGAACAGCCACACAAAACAAACATGTGGATCCTCACTCAAGGCGCTAAGAAGTCCACATCCAGAGACAAGTTCAGCGCCCAAGCCATTTCCAGCTACCATGGAAACCAAGTGCTCTGGCAGCACATATGTCTGAAAGAGGATGTGAGACCCAGGGATCTCAGTGTGTTGGTGAATGGCAACTTGCCGAAGGAGCAGCACAGCTCTTCCAGTGCCAAAATGACTCCACCTGCCTCAGGAACTTCACATACCATCAGCTTTCCTAGTAGATGTCCCGGAAACCGAGTTGGGTCAAATCTCGTCCAATGCCCATTGAGCCCACGATGATCATATCAGGCATGTTGAACATCCACACAAAACAACCATGTGGATCCTCACTCAAGGCGCTAAGAAGTCCACATCCAGAGACAAGTTCAGCGCCCAAGCCATTTCCAGCTACCATGGAAACCAAGTGCTCTGGCAGCACATATGTCTGAAAGAGGATGTGAGAAACAGGGATCTCAGTGTGTTGGTGAATGGCAACTTGCCGAAGGAGCAGCACAGCTCTTCCAGTGCCAAAATGACTCCACCTGCCTCAGGAACTTCACATACCATCAGCTTTCCTACCAGATGTCCCGGAAACCGAGTTGGGTCAAATCTCGTCCAATGCCCATTGAGCCCAGGATGATGAAATCAGGCATGCTGAACACCCACTCAAAACAAACATGTAGATCCTGACTCAAGGCGCTAAGAAGTCCACATCCAGAGACAAGTTCAGTGCCCAAGCCATTTCCAGCTACCATGGAAACCAAGTGCTCTGGCAGCACATAAGTCTAAAAGTGGATGTGACACATATGATCTCAGTGTGTTGGTGAATCACAACCTGCCGAAGAAGCAGCACAGCTCTTCCAGTGCCAAAATGACTCCACCTGCCTCAGGAACTTCACATACCATCAGTTTTCCTAGCAGATGTCACAGAAGCCCACTAGGGAGAAATATCGTCCAATCCCCATTGAGCAAACGATGATGATATCAGGCATGTTGAACATCCACACAAAACAACCATGTGGATCCTCACTCAAGGCGCTAAGAAGTCCACATCCAGAGACAAGTTCAGCGCCCAAGCCATTTCCAGCTACCATGGAAACCAAGTGCTCTGGCAGCACATAAGTCTAAAAGTGGATGTGACACATATGATCTCAGTGTGTTGGTGAATCACAACCTGCCGAAGAAGCAGCACAGCTCTTCCAGTGCCAAAATGACTCCACCTGCCTCAGGAACTTCACATACCATCAGCTTTCCTACCAGATGTCCCGGAAACCGAGTAGGGTCCATCTCGTCCAATGCCCATTGAGCCCACGATGATCATATCAGGCATGTTGAACATCCACACAAAACAACCATGTGGATCCTCACTCAAGGCGCTAAGAAGTCCACATCCAGAGACAAGTTCAATGCCCAAGCCATTTCCAGCTACCATGGAAACCAAGTGCTCTGGCAGCACATATGTCTGAAAGACAATGTGACAGCCAGAGTTCTTCTCAGTGTGTTGGTGAATGGCAACTTGCCGAAGGAGCAGGACAGGTCTTCCGGTGCCAAAACGACTCCACCTGCCTCAGGAACTTCACATACCATCAGCTTTCCTAGCAGATGTCCCGGAAACCGAGTTGGGTCAAATCTCGTCCAATGCCCATTGAGCCCACGATGATCATATCAGGCATGTTGAACATCCACACAAAACAACCATGTGGATCCTGACTCAAGGCGCTAAGAAGTCCACATCCAGAGACAAGTTCAGCGCCCAAGCCATTTCCAGCTACCATGGAAACCAAGTGCTCTGGCAGCACATATGTCTGAAAGAGGATGTGACACCAGGGATCTCAGTGTGTTGGTGAATGGCAACTTGCCGAAGGAGCAGCACAGCTCTTCCAGTGCCAAAATGTCTCCACCTGCCTCAGGAATTTCACATACCATCAGCTTTCCTAGCAGATGTCTCAGAAACCGAGTTGGGTCAAATCTCGTCCAATGTCCATTGAGCCCAGGATGATGAAATCAGGAATGCTGAACACCCACTCAAAACAACCATGTGGATCCTGACTCAAGGCGCTGAGAAATCCACATCCAGAGACAAGTTCAATGCCCAAGCCATTTCCAGCTACCATGGAAACCAAGTGCTCTGGCTGCACATATGTCTAAAAGAGGATGTGAGAAACAGGGATCTCAGTGTGTTGGTGAATGGCAACTTGCCGAAGGAGCAGGACAGCTCTTCCAGTGCCAAAACGACTCCACCTGCCTCAGGAACTTCACATACCATCAGCTTTCCTAGCAGATGTCCCGGAAACCGAGTAGGGTCTCATCTTGTCCAATGCCCATTGAGACCACGATGATACAACCAGTAATGTTGAATACGCACACAAAACAAACATGTGGATCCTGACTCAAGGCGCTAAGAAGTCCACATCCAGAGACAAGTTCAGCGCCCAAGCCATTTCCAGCTACCATGGAAACCAAGTGCTCTGGCAGCACATATGTCTGAAAGTGGATGTGACACCTATGGATCTCAGTGTGTTGGTGAATGGCAACTTGCCGAAGGAGGAGGACAGGACTTCAAGTGCCAATAGGACTAAACCTGCCTCAGGAACTTCACATACCATCAGCTTTCCTACCTGATGTCCCGGAAAACGAGTTCTGTCTCATCTTGTCCAATGACCATTGAGCCAAAGATAATACAACCATGCATGATGAACACCCACACAAGACAACCATGTAGATCCTGACTCAAGGCACTAAGAAGTCCACATCCAGAGACAAGTTCAGCGCCCAAGCCATTTCCAGCTACCATGGAAACCAAGTGCTCTGGCAGCACATATGTCTGAAAGAGGATGTGAGAAACAGGGATCTCAGTGTGTTGGTGAATGGCAACTTGCCGAAGGAGCAGCACAGCTCTTCCAGTGCCAAAATGACTCCACCTGCCTCAGGAACTTCACATACCATCAGCTTTCCTAGCAGATGTCCCGGAAACCGAGTTGGGTCAAATCTCGTCCAATCCCCATTGAGCCCACGATGATCATATTAGGCATGTTGAACATCCACACAAAACAACCATGTGGATCCTGACACAAGGTGCTAAGAAGTCCACATCCAGAGACAAGTTCAGTGCCCAAGCCATTTCCAGCTACCATGGAAACCAAGTGCTATGGCAGCACATATGTCTGAAAGTGGATGTGACACCTAGGGATCTCAGTGTGTTGGTGAATGGCAACTTGCCGAAGGAGCAGCACAGCTCTTCCAGTGCCAAAACGACTCCACCTGCCTCAGCAACTTCACATACCATCAGCTTTCCTAGCAGATGTCCCGGAGACTGATTATGGATCCATCTTGTCCAATGCCCATTGAGCCCACGATGATGAAATCAGGCATGTTGAACAGCCACACAAAACAAACATGTGGATCCTGACTCAAGACGCTAAGAAGTCCACATCAAGAGACAAGTTCAGTGCCCAAGCCATTTCCAGCTACCATGGAAACCAAGTGCTCTGGCAGCACATATGTCTGAAAGTGGATGTGACACCTATGGATCTCAGTGTGTTGGTGAATGGCAACTTGCCGAAGGAGCAGCACAGCTCTTCCAGTGCCAAAATGACTCCACCTGCCTCAGGAACTTCACATACCATCAGCTTTCCTAGTAGATGTCCCGGAAACCGAGTTGGGTCAAATCTCGTCCAATGCCCATTGAGCCCACGATGATCATATCAGGCATGTTGAACATCCACACAAAACAACCATGTGGATCCTCACTCAAGGCGCTAAGAAGTCCACATCCAGAGACAAGTTCAGCGCCCAAGCCATTTCCAGCTACCATGGAAACCAAGTGCTCTGGCAGCACATATGTCTGACAGTGGATGTGACACCTATGGATCTCAGTGTGTTGGTGAATGGCAACTTGCCGAAGGAGCAGCACAGCTCTTCCAGTGCCAAAACGACTCCACCTGCCTCAGCAACTTCACATACCATCAGCTTTCCTACCAGATGTCCCGGAAACCGAGTTGGGACCCATCTTGTCCAATGCCCATTGAGCGAAAGATGATAAAATCAGGCATGATGAACACGCTCACAGAACAACCATTTGGATCCTGACTCAAGGCGCTAAGAAGTCCACATCCAGAGACAAGTTCAGCGCCCAAGCCATTTCCAGCTACCATGGAAACCAAGTGCTCTGGCAGCACATAAGTCTAAAAGTGGATGTGACACATATGATCTCAGTGTGTTGGTGAATGGCAACCTGCCGAAGGAGCAGCACAGCTCTTCCAGTGCCAAAATGACTCCACCTGCCTCAGGAATTTCACATACCATCAGCTTTCCTACCAGATGTCCCGGAAACCCACTTGGGTCCCATATCGTCCAATGCAGATTGAGCCCAGGATGGTGAAATCAGGCATGTTGAAAACCCACACAAAACAAACATGTAGATCCTGACTCAACACGCTAAAAGTCCACATCCAGAGACAAGTTCAGCGCCCAAGCCATTTCCAGCTACCATGGAAACCAAGTGCTCTGGCAGCACATATGTCTGAAAGAGGATGTGAGAAACAGGGATCTCAGTGTGTTGGTGAATGGAAACTTGCCGAAGGAGCAGCACAGCTCTTCCAGTTCCAAAATGACTCCACCTGCCTCAGGAACTTCACATACCATCAGCTTTCCTAGCAGATGTCCCGGAAACCGAGTTGGGTCAAATCTTGTCCAATGTCTAATGAGCCCAGGATGATGAAATCCGGCATGCTGAACAACCACTCAAAACAAACATGTAGATCCTGACTCAAGGCGCTAAGAAGTCCACATCCAGGGACAAGTTCAGTGCCCAAGCCATTTCCAGCTACCATGGAAATCAAGTGCTCTGGCAGCACATATGTCTGAAAGTGGATGTGACACCTAGAGATGTCAGTGTGTTGGCGAATGGCAACTTGCCGAAGGAGCAGCACAGCTCTTCCAGTGCCAAAACGACTCCACCTGCCTCAGCAACTTCACATACCATCAGCTTTCCAAGCAGATGTCCCGGAAACCGAGTTGGGTCCCATCTTGTCCAATGCCCATTGAGCCAAAGTTAATAAAATCAGGCATGATGAACACGCTCACAGAACAACCATTTGGATCCTGATTCAAGGCGCTAAGAAGTTCACATCCAGAGACAAGTTCAGTGCCCAAGCCATTTCCAGCTACCATGGAAACCAAGTGCTCTGGCAGCACATAAGTCTAAAAGTGGATGTGACACATATGATCTCAGTGTGTTGGTGAATCACAACCTGCCGAAGAAGCAGCACAGCTCTTCCAGTGCCAAAATGACTCCATCTGCCTCAGGAACTTCACATACCATCAGCTTTCCTAGCAGATGTCACAGAGGCCCACTAGGGAGAAATGTCGTCCAATGCCCATTGAGCAAACGATGATGATATCAGGCATGTTGAACATCCACACAAAACAACCATGTGGATCCTCACTCAAGGCGCTGAGAAGTCCACATCCAGAGACAAGTTCAGCGCCCAAGCCATTTCCAGCTACCATGGAAACCAAGTGCTCTGGCAGCACATATGTCTGAAAGACAATGTGACAGCCAGAGTTCTTCTCAGTGTGTTGGTGAATGGCAACTTGCCGAAGGAGCAGGACAGGTCTTCCGGTGCCAAAACGACTCCACCTGCCTCAGGAACTTCACATACCATCAGCTTTCCTAGCAGATGTCCCGGAAACCGAGTTGGGTCCCATCTTGTCCAATGCCCATTGAGCCGAGGAGGATGAAACAAGGTATGTTGAACACCCACACAAAACAACCATGTGGATCCTGACTCAAGGCGCTGAGAAATCCACATCCAGAGACAAGTTCAGTGCCCAAGCCATTTCCAGCTACCATGGAAACCAAGTGCTCTGGCAGCACATATGTCTGAAAGTGGATGTGACACCTAGGGATCTCAGTGTGTTGGTGAATGGCAACTTGCCGAAGGAGCAGCACAGCTCTTCCAGTGCCAAAACGACTCCACCTGCCTCAGGAACTTCACATACCATCAGCTTTCCTAGCAGATGTCCCGGAAACCGAGTAGGGTCTCATCTTGTCCAATGCCCATTGAAACCAGGATGATACAAACAGTAATGTTGAATACGCACACAAAACAACCATGTGGATCCTGACTCAAGGCGCTAAGAAGTCCACATCCAGAGACAAGTTCAGCGCCCAAGCCATTTCCAGCTACCATGGAAACCAAGTGCTCTGGCAGCACATATGTCTGAAAGTGGATGTGACACCTAGGGATCTCAGTGTGTTGGTGAATGGCAACATGCCGAAGGAGGAGGACAGGACTTCAAGTGCCAAAACGACTCCACCTGCCTCAGGAACTTCACATACCATCAGCTTTCCTACCAGATGTCCGGAAACCGAGTTCTGTCTCATCTTGTCCAATGACCATTGAGCCCAAGATGATACAACCAGGCATGATGAACACCCACACAAAACAACCATGTAGATCCTGACTCAAGGCGCTAAGAAGTCCACATCCAGAGACAAGTTCAGTGCCCAAGCCATTTCCAGCTACCATGGAAACCAAGTGCTCTGGCAGCACATATGTCTGAAAGTGGATGTGACACCTAGGGATCTCAGTGTGTTGGTGAATGGCAACTTGCCGAAGGAGCAGCACAGCTCTTCCAGTGCCAAAACGACTCCACCTGCCTCAGGAACTTCACATACCATCAGCTTTCCTAGCAGATGTCCCGGAAACCGAGTTTGGATCCATCTTGTCCAATGCCCATTGAGCCCACGATGATGAAATCAGGCATGTTGAACAGCCACACAAAACAAACATGTGGATCCTCACTCAAGGCGCTAAGAAGTCCACATCCAGAGACAAGTTCAGTGCCCAAGCCATTTCCAGCTACCATGGAAACCAAGTGCTCTGGCAGCACATATGTCTGAAAGTGGATGTGACACCTAGGGATCTCAGTGTGTTGGTGAATGGCAACTTGCCGAAGGAGCAGCACAGCTCTTCCAGTGCCAAAACGACTCCACCTGCATCAGCAACTTCACATACCATCAGCTTTCCAAGCAGATGTCCCGGAAACCGAGTTGGGACCCATCTTGTCCAATGCCCACTGAGCCCAAGATGATAAAATCAGGCATGATGAACACGCTCACAGAACAACCATTTGGATCCTCACTCAAGGCGCTAAGAAGTCCACATCCAGAGACAAGTTCAGCGCCCAAGCCATTTCCAGCTACCATGGAAACCAAGTGCTCTGGCAGCACATAAGTCTAAAAGTGGATGTGACACATATGATCTCAGTGTGTTGGTGAATCACAACCTGCCGAAGAAGCAGCACAGCTCTTCCAGTGCCAAAATGACTCCACCTGCCTCAGGAACTTCACATACCATCAGCTTTCCTAGCAGATGTCCCGGAAACCGATTTGGGTCCCATCTTGTCCAATGCCCATTGAGCCCACGATGATGGAACAAGGTATGATGAACACCCACACAAAACAACCATGTGGATCCTCACTCAAGGCGCTAAGAAGTCCACATCCAGAGACAAGTTCAGCGCCCAAGCCATTTCCAGCTACCATGGAAACCAAGTGCTCTGGCAGCACATATGTCTGAAAGACGATGTGACAGCCAGAGTCTCTCAGTGTGTTGGTGAATGGCAACTTGCCGAAGGAGGAGGACAGGACTTCAAGTGCCAATATGACTCCACCTGCCTCAGGAACTTCACATACCATCAGCTTTCCTACCTGATGTCCCGGAAAACGAGTTCTGTCTCATCTTGTCCAATGACCATTGAGCCAAAGATAATACAACCATGCATGATGAACACCCACACAAGACAACCATGTAGATCCTGATTCAAGGCACTAAGAAGTCCACATCCAGAGACAAGTTCAGCGCCCAAGCCATTTCCAGCTACCATGGAAACCAAGTGCTCTGGCAGCACATATGTCTGAAAGAGGATGTGAGAAACAGGGATCTCAGTGTGTTGGTGAATGGCAACTTGCCGAAGGAGCAGCACAGCTCTTCCAGTGCCAAAATGACTCCACCTGCCTCAGGAACTTCACATACCATCAGCTTTCCTAGCAGATGTCCCGGAAACCGAGTTGGGTCTCATCTCGTCCAATCCCCATTGAGCCCACGATGATCATATTAGGCATGTTGAACATCCACACAAAACAACCATGTGGATCCTGACTCAAGGTGCTAAGAAGTCCACATCCAGAGACAAGTTCAGTGCCCAAGCCATTTCCAGCTACCATGGAAACCAAGTGCTCTGGCAGCACATATGTCTGAAAGTGGATGTGACACCTAGGGATCTCAGTGTGTTGGTGAATGGCAAATTGCCGAAGGAGCAGCACAGCTCTTCCAGTGCCAAAACGACTCCACCTGCCTCAGGAACTTCACATACCATCAGCTTTCCTAGCAGATGTCCCGGAGACTGATTATGGATCCATCTTGTCCAATGCCCATTGAGCCCACGATGATGAAATCAGGCATGTTGAACAGCCACACAAAACAAACATGTGGATCCTGACTCAAGACGCTAAGAAGTCCACATCAAGAGACAAGTTCAGTGCCCAAGCCATTTCCAGCTACCATGGAAACCAAGTGCTCTGGCAGCACATATGTCTGAAAGTGGATGTGACACCTATGGATCTCAGTGTGTTGGTGAATGGCAACTTGCCGAAGGAGCAGCACAGCTCTTCCAGTGCCAAAATGACTCCACCTGCCTCAGGAACTTCACATACCATCAGCTTTCCTAGTAGATGTCCCGGAAACCGAGTTGGGTCAAATCTCGTCCAATGCCCATTGAGCCCACGATGATCATATCAGGCATGTTGAACATCCACACAAAACAACCATGTGGATCCTCACTCAAGGCGCTAAGAAGTCCACATCCAGAGACAAGTTCAGTGCCCAAGCCATTTCCAGCTACCATGGAAACCAAGTGCTCTGGCAGCACATATGTCTGACAGTGGATGTGACACCTATGGATCTCAGTGTGTTGGTGAATGGCAACTTGCCGAAGGAGCAGCACAGCTCTTCCAGTGCCAAAACGACTCCACCTGCCTCAGCAACTTCACATACCATCAGCTTTCCTACCAGATGTCCCGGAAACCGAGTTGGGACCCATCTTGTCCAATGCCCATTGAGCGAAAGATGATAAAATCAGGCATGATGAACACGCTCACAGAACAACCATTTGGATCCTGACTCAAGGCGCTAAGAAGTCCACATCCAGAGACAAGTTCAGCGCCCAAGCCATTTCCAGCTACCATGGAAACCAAGTGCTCTGGCAGCACATAAGTCTAAAAGTGGATGTGACACATATGATCTCAGTGTGTTGGTGAATGACAACCTGCCGAAGGAGCAGCACAGCTCTTCCAGTGCCAAAATGACTCCACCTGCCTCAGGAACTTCACATACCATCAGCTTTCCTACCAGATGTCCCGGAAACCCACTTGGGTCCCATCTTGTCCAATGCAGATTGAGCCCAGGATGATGAAATCAGGCATGTTGAAAACCCACACAAAACAAACATGTAGATCCTGACTCAAGGCGCTAAAAAGTCCACATCCAGAGACAAGTTCAGCGCCCAAGCCATTTCCAGCTACCATGGAAACCAAGTGCTCTGGCAGCACATATGTCTGAAAGAGGATGTGAGAAACAGGGATCTCAGTGTGTTGGTGAATGGAAACTTGCCGAAGGAGCAGCACAGCTCTTCCAGTTCCAAAATGACTCCACCTGCCTCAGGAACTTCACATACCATCAGCTTTCCTAGCAGATGTCCCGGAAACCGAGTTGGGTCAAATCTCGTCCAATGTCCATTGAGCCCAGGATGATGAAATCAGGCATGCTGAACACCCACTCAAAACAAACATGTAGATCCTGACTCAAGGCGCTAAGAAGTCCACATCCAGAGACAAGTTCAGTGCCCAAGCCATTTCCAGCTACCATGGAAACCAAGTGCTCTGGCAGCACATATGTCTGAAAGTGGATGTGACACCTAGAGATGTCAGTGTGTTGGCGAATGGCAACTTGCCGAAGGAGCAGCACAGCTCTTCCAGTGCCAAAACGACTCCACCTGCCTCAGCAACTTCACATACCATCAGCTTTCCAAGCAGATGTCCCGGAAACCGAGTTGGGTCCCATCTTGTCCAATGCCCATTGAGCCAAAGTTAATAAAATCAGGCATGATGAACACGCTCACAGAACAACCATTTGGATCCTGATTCAAGGCGCTAAGAAGTTCACATCCAGAGACAAGTTCAGTGCCCAAGCCATTTCCAGCTACCATGGAAACCAAGTGCTCTGGCAGCACATAAGTCTAAAAGTGGATGTGACACATATGATCTCAGTGTGTTGGTGAATGACAACCTGCCGAAGGAGCAGCACAGCTCTTCCAGTGCCAAAATGACTCCACCTGCCTCAGGAACTTCACATACCATCAGCTTTCCTAGCAGATGTCCCAGAGACCCACTTGGGACACATGTCGTCCAATGCCCATTGAGCACACGATGATGAAATCAGGCATGTTGAACATCCACACAAAACAACTAGGTGGATCCTCACTCAAGGCGCTAAGAAGTCCACATCCAGAGACAAGTTCAGCGCCCAAGCCATTTCCAGCTACCATGGAAACCAAGTGCTCTGGCAGCACATATATCTGAAAGACAATGTGACAGCCAGAGTTCTTCTCAGTGTGTTGGTGAATGGCAACTTGCCGAAGGAGCAGGACAGGTCTTCCGGTGCCAAAACGACTCCACCTGCCTCAGGAACTTCACATACCATCAGCTTTCCTAGCAGATGTCCCGGAAACCGAGTTGGGTCCATCTCGTTCAATGCCCATTGAGCCAAAGATGATGAAACAAGGTATGTTGAACACCCACACAAAACAACCATGTGGATCCTGACTCAAGGCGCTAAGAAGTCCACATCCAGAGACAAGTTCAGTGCCCAAGCCATTTCCAGCTACCATGGAAACCAAGTGCTCTGGCAGCACATATGTCTGAAAGTGGATGTGAGAAACAGGGATCTCAGTGTGTTGGTGAATGGCAACTTGCCGAAGGAGCAGCACAGCTCTTCCAGTGCCAAAACGACTCCACCTGCCTCAGGAACTTCACATACCATCAGCTTTCCTAGCAGATGTCCCGGAAACCGAGTTGGGTCTCATCTTGTCCAATGCCCATTGAGCCCAAGATGATACAACCAGTAATGTTGAATACGCACACAAAACAAACATGTGGATCCTGACTCAAGGCGCTAAGAAGTCCACATCCAGAGACAAGTTCAGTGCCCAAGCCATTTCCAGCTACCATGGAAACCAAGTGCTCTGGCAGCACATATGTCTGAAAGTGGATGTGACACCTAGGGATCTCAGTGTGTTGGTGAATGGCAACTTGCCGAAGGAGCAGGACAGGACTTCAAGTGCCAATATGACTAAACCTGCCTCAGAAACTTCACATACCATCAGCTTTCCTACCAGATGTCCCGGAAACCGAGTTCTGTCTCATCTTGTCCAATGACCATTGAGCCCAAGATAATACAACCAGGCATGATGAACACCCACACAAAACAACCATGTAGATCCTGACTCAAGGCACTAAGAAGTCCACATCCAGAGACAAGTTCAGTGCCCAAGCCATTTCCAGCTACCATGGAAACCAAGTGCTCTGGCAGCACATATGTCTGAAAGTGGATGTGACACCTAGGGATCTCAGTGTGTTGGTGAATGGCAACTTGCCGAAGGAGCAGCACAGCTCTTCCAGTGCCAAAACGACTCCACCTGCCTCAGGAACTTCACATACCATCAGCTTTCCTAGCAGATGTCCCGGAGACTGATTATGGATCCATCTTGTCCAATGCCCATTGAGCCCACGATGATGAAATCAGGCATGTTGAACATCCACACAAAACAACCATGTGGATCCTCACTCAAGGCGCTAAGAAGTCCACATCCAGAGACAAGTTCAGTGCCCAAGCCATTTCCAGCTACCATGGAAACCAAGTGCTCTGGCAGCACATATGTCTGAAAGTGGATGTGACACCTAGGGATCTCAGTGTGTTGGTGAATGGCAACTTGCCGAAGGAGCAGCACAGCTCTTCCAGTGCCAAAACGACTCCACCTGCATCAGCAACTTCACATACCATCAGCTTTCCAAGCAGATGTCCCGGAAACCGAGTTGGGACCCATCTTGTCCAATGCCCATTGAGCGAAAGATGATAAAATCAGGCATGATGAACACGCTCACAGAACAACCATTTGGATCCTCACTCAAGGCGCTAAGAAGTCCACATCCAGAGACAAGTTCAGCGCCCAAGCCATTTCCAGCTACCATGGAAACCAAGTGCTCTGGCAGCACATAAGTCTAAAAGTGGATGTGACACATATGATCTCAGTGTGTTGATGAATCACAACCTGCGAAGAAGCAGCACAGCTCTTCCAGTGCCAAAATGACTCCACCTGCCTCAGGAACTTCACATACCATCAGCTTTCCTAGCAGATGTCCCGGAAACCGATTTGGGTCCCATCTTGTCCAATGCCCATTGAGCCCACGATGATGGAACAAGGTATGATGAACACCCACACAAAACAACCATGTGGATCCTCACTCAAGGCGCTAAGAAGTCCACATCCAGAGACAAGTTCAGCGCCCAAGCCATTTCCAGCTACCATGGAAACCAAGTGCTCTGGCAGCACATATGTCTGAAAGACAATGTGACAGCCAGAGTTCTTCTCAGTGTGTTGGTGAATGGCAACTTGCCGAAGGAGGAGGACAGGACTTCAAGTGCCAATATGACTAAACCTGCCTCAGGAACTTCACATACCATCAGCTTTCCTACCTGATGTCCCGGAAAACGAGTTCTGTCTCATCTTGTCCAATGACCATTGAGCCAAAGATAATACAACCATGCATGATGAACACCCACACAAGACAACCATGTAGATCCTGATTCAAGGCACTAAGAAGTCCACATCCAGAGACAAGTTCAGCGCCCAAGCCATTTCCAGCTACCATGGAAACCAAGTGCTCTGGCAGCACATATGTCTGAAAGAGGATGTGAGAAACAGGGATCTCAGTGTGTTGGTGATTGGCAACTTGCCGAAGGAGCAGCACAGCTCTTCCAGTGCCAAAATGACTCCACCTGCCTCAGGAACTTCACATACCATCAGCTTTCCTAGCAGATGTCCCGGAAACCCACTTGGGTCCCATCTCGTCCAATCCCCATTGAGCCCACGATGATCATATTAGGCATGTTGAACATCCACACAAAACAACCATGTGGATCCTGACTCAAGGTGCTAAGAAGTCCACATCCAGAGACAAGTTCAGTGCCCAAGCCATTTCCAGCTACCATGGAAACCAAGTGCTATGGCAGCACATATGTCTGAAAGTGGATGTGACACCTAGGGATCTCAGTGTGTTGGTGAATGGCAACTTGCCGAAGGAGCAGCACAGCTCTTCCAGTGCCAAAACGACTCCACCTGCCTCAGCAACTTCACATACCATCAGCTTTCCTAGCAGATGTCCCGGAGACTGATTATGGATCCATCTTGTCCAATGCCCATTGAGCCCACGATGATGAAATCAGGCATGTTGAACAGCCACACAAAACAAACATGTGGATCCTGACTCAAGACGCTAAGAAGTCCACATCAAGAGACAAGTTCAGTGCCCAAGCCATTTCCAGCTACCATGGAAACCAAGTGCTCTGGCAGCACATATGTCTGAAAGTGGATGTGACACCTATGGATCTCAGTGTGTTGGTGAATGGCAACTTGCCGAAGGAGCAGCACAGCTCTTCCAGTGCCAAAATGACTCCACCTGCCTCAGGAACTTCACATACCATCAGCTTTCCTAGTAGATGTCCCGGAAACCGAGTTGGGTCAAATCTCGTCCAATGCCCATTGAGCCCACGATGATCATATCAGGCATGTTGAACATCCACACAAAACAACCATGTGGATCCTCACTCAAGGCGCTAAGAAGTCCACATCCAGAGACAAGTTCAGTGCCCAAGCCATTTCCAGCTACCATGGAAACCAAGTGCTCTGGCAGCACATATGTCTGACAGTGGATGTGACACCTATGGATCTCAGTGTGTTGGTGAATGGCAACTTGCCGAAGGAGCAGCACAGCTCTTCCAGTGCCAAAACGACTCCACCTGCCTCAGCAACTTCACATACCATCAGCTTTCCTACCAGATGTCCCGGAAACCGAGTTGGGACCCATCTTGTCCAATGCCCATTGAGCAAAAGATGATAAAATCAGGCATGATGAACACGCTCACAGAACAACCATTTGGATCCTGACTCAAGGCGCTAAGAAGTCCACATCCAGAGACAAGTTCAGCGCCCAAGCCATTTCCAGCTACCATGGAAACCAAGTGCTCTGGCAGCACATAAGTCTAAAAGTGGATGTGACACATATGATCTCAGTGTGTTGGTGAATGACAACCTGCCGAAGGAGCAGCACAGCTCTTCCAGTGCCAAAATGACTCCACCTGCCTCAGGAATTTCACATACCATCAGCTTTCCTACCAGATGTCCCGGAAACCCACTTGGGTCCCATATCGTCCAATGCAGATTGAGCCCAGGATGGTGAAATCAGGCATGTTGAAAACCCACACAAAACAAACATGTAGATCCTGACTCAAGGCGCTAAAAAGTCCACATCCAGAGACAAGTTCAGCGCCCAAGCCATTTCCAGCTACCATGGAAACCAAGTGCTCTGGCAGCACATATGTCTGAAAGAGGATGTGAGAAACAGGGATCTCAGTGTGTTGGTGAATGGCAACTTGCCGAAGGAGCAGCACAGCTCTTCCAGTTCCAAAATGACTCCACCTGCCTCAGGAACTTCACATACCATCAGCTTTCCTAGCAGATGTCCCGGAAACCGAGTTGGGTCAAATCTCGTCCAATGTCCATTGAGCCCAGGATGATGAAATCAGGCATGCTGAACACCCACTCAAAACAAACATGTAGATCCTGACTCAAGGCGCTAAGAAGTCCACATCCAGAGACAAGTTCAGTGCCCAAGCCATTTCCAGCTACCATGGAAACCAAGTGCTCTGGCAGCACATATGTCTGAAAGTGGATGTGACACCTAGAGATGTCAGTGTGTTGGTGAATGGCAACTTGCCGAAGGAGCAGCACAGCTCTTCCAGTGCCAAAACGACTCCACCTGCCTCAGCAACTTCACATACCATCAGCTTTCCAAGCAGATGTCCCGGAAACCGAGTTGGGTCCCATCTTGTCCAATGCCCATTGAGCCAAAGTTAATAAAATCAGGCATGATGAACACGCTCACAGAACAACCATTTGGATCCTGATTCAAGGCGCTAAGAAGTTCACATCCAGAGACAAGTTCAGTGCCCAAGCCATTTCCAGCTACCATGGAAACCAAGTGCTCTGGCAGCACATAAGTCTAAAAGTGGATGTGACACATATGATCTCAGTGTGTTGGTGAATCACAACCTGCCGAAGAAGCAGCACAGCTCTTCCAGTGCCAAAATGACTCCACCTGCCTCAGGAACTTCACATACCATCAGTTTTCCTAGCAGATGTCACAGAGGCCCACTAGGGAGAAATGTCGTCCAATCCCCATTGAGCAAACGATGATGATATCAGGCATGTTGAACATCCACACAAAACAACCATGTGGATCCTCACTCAAGGCGCTGAGAAGTCCACATCCAGAGACAAGTTCAGCGCCCAAGCCATTTCCAGCTACCATGGAAACCAAGTGCTCTGGCAGCACATATGTCTGAAAGACAATGTGACAGCCAGAGTTCTTCTCAGTGTGTTGGTGAATGGCAACTTGCCGAAGGAGCAGGACAGGTCTTCCGGTGCCAAAACGACTCCACCTGCCTCAGGAACTTCACATACGATCAGCTTTCCTAGCAGATGTCCCGGAAACCGAGTTGGGTCCGATTTGTCCAATGCCCATTGAGCCGAGGAGGATGAAACAAGGTATGTTGAACACCCACACAAAACAACCATGTGGATCCTGACTCAAGGCGCTAAGAAGTCCACATCCAGAGACAAGTTCAATGCCCAAGCCATTTCCAGCTACCATGGAAACCAAGTGCTCTGGCAGCACATATGTCTGAAAGTGGATGTGAGAAACAGGGATCTCAGTGTGTTGGTGAATGGCAACTTGCCGAAGGAGCAGCACAGCTCTTCCAGTGCCAAAACGACTCCACCTGCCTCAGGAACTTCACATACCATCAGCTTTCCTAGCAGATGTCCCGGAAACCGAGTAGGGTCTCATCTTGTCCAATGCCCATTGAGACCACGATGATACAACCAGTAATGTTGAATACGCACACAAAACAAACATGTGGATCCTGACTCAAGGCGCTAAGAAGTCCACATCCAGAGACAAGTTCAGTGCCCAAGCCATTTCCAGCTACCATGGAAACCAAGTGCTCTGGCAGCACATATGTCTGAAAGTGGATGTGACACCTAGGGATCTCAGTGTGTTGGTGAATGGCAACTTGCCGAAGGAGGAGGACAGGACTTCAAGTGCCAATATGACTAAACCTGCCTCAGAAACTTCACATACCATCAGCTTTCCTACCAGATGTCCCGGAAACCGAGTTCTGTCTCATCTTGTCCAATGACCATTGAGCCCAAGATAATACAACCAGGCATGATGAACACCCACACAAAACAACCATGTAGATCCTGACTCAAGGCGCTAAGAAGTCCACATCCAGAGACAAGTTCAGTGCCCAAGCCATTTCCAGCTACCATGGAAACCAAGTGCTCTGGCAGCACATATGTCTGAAAGTGGATGTGACACCTATGGATCTCAGTGTGTTGGTGAATGGCAACTTGCCGAAGGAGCAGCACAGCTCTTCCAGTGCCAAAACGACTCCACCTGCCTCAGGAACTTCACATACCATCAGCTTTCCTAGCAGATGTCCCGGAGACTGATTTTGGATCCATCTTGTCCAATGCCCATTGAGCCCACGATGATGAAATCAGGCATGTTGAACAGCCACACAAAACAAACATGTGGATCCTCACTCAAGGCGCTAAGAAGTCCACATCCAGAGACAAGTTCAGTGCCCAAGCCATTTCCAGCTACCATGGAAACCAAGTGTTCTGGCAGCACATATGTCTGAAAGAGGATGTGACACCTAGGGATCTCAGTGTGTTGGTGAATGGCAACTTGCCGAAGGAGCAGCACAGCTCTTCCAGTGCCAAAATGACTCCACCTGCCTCAGGAACTTCACATACCATCAGCTTTCCTAGTAGATGTCCCGGAAACCGAGTTGGGTCAAATCTCGTCCAATGCCCATTGAGCCCACGATGATCATATCAGGCATGTTGAACATCCACACAAAACAACCATGTGGATCCTCACTCAAGGCGCTAAGAAGTCCACATCCAGAGACAAGTTCAGTGCCCAAGCCATTTCCAGCTACCATGGAAACCAAGTGCTCTGGCAGCACATATGTCTGAAAGTGGATGTGACACCTAGGGATCTCAGTGTGTTGGTGAATGGCAACTTGCCGAAGGAGCAGCACAGCTCTTCCAGTGCCAAAACGACTCCACCTGCATCAGCAACTTCACATACCATCAGCTTTCCAAGCAGATGTCCCGGAAACCGAGTTGGGACCCATCTTGTCCAATGCCCATTGAGCGAAAGATGATAAAATCAGGCATGATGAACACGCTCACAGAACAACCATTTGGATCCTCACTCAAGGCGCTAAGAAGTCCACATCCAGAGACAAGTTCAGCGCCCAAGCCATTTCCAGCTACCATGGAAACCAAGTGCTCTGGCAGCACATAAGTCTAAAAGTGGATGTGACACATATGATCTCAGTGTGTTGATGAATCACAACCTGCGAAGAAGCAGCACAGCTCTTCCAGTGCCAAAATGACTCCACCTGCCTCAGGAACTTCACATACCATCAGCTTTCCTAGCAGATGTCCCGGAAACCGATTTGGGTCCCATCGTGTCCAATGCCCATTGAGCCCACGATGATGGAACAAGGTATGATGAACACCCACACAAAACAACCATGTGGATCCTCACTCAAGGCGCTAAGAAGTCCACATCCAGAGACAAGTTCAGCGCCCAAGCCATTTCCAGCTACCATGGAAACCAAGTGCTCTGGCAGCACATATGTCTGAAAGACAATGTGACAGCCAGAGTTCTTCTCAGTGTGTTGGTGAATGGCAACTTGCCGAAGGAGGAGGACAGGACTTCAAGTGCCAATATGACTAAACCTGCCTCAGGAACTTCACATACCATCAGCTTTCCTACCTGATGTCCCGGAAAACGAGTTCTGTCTCATCTTGTCCAATGACCATTGAGCCAAAGATAATACAACCATGCATGATGAACACCCACACAAGACAACCATGTAGATCCTGATTCAAGGCACTAAGAAGTCCACATCCAGAGACAAGTTCAGCGCCCAAGCCATTTCCAGCTACCATGGAAACCAAGTGCTCTGGCAGCACATATGTCTGAAAGAGGATGTGAGAAACAGGGATCTCAGTGTGTTGGTGAATGGCAACTTGCCGAAGGAGCAGCACAGCTCTTCCAGTGCCAAAATGACTCCACCTGCCTCAGGAACTTCACATACCATCAGCTTTCCTAGCAGATGTCCCGGAAACCCACTTGGGTCCCATCTCGTCCAATCCCCATTGAGCCCACGATGATCATATTAGGCATGTTGAACATCCACACAAAACAACCATGTGGATCCTGACTCAAGGTGCTAAGAAGTCCACATCCAGAGACAAGTTCAGTGCCCAAGCCATTTCCAGCTACCATGGAAACCAAGTGCTCTGGCAGCACATATGTCTGAAAGTGGATGTGACACCTAGGGATCTCAGTGTGTTGGTGAATGGCAACTTGCCGAAGGAGCAGCACAGCTCTTCCAGTGCCAAAACGACTCCACCTGCCTCAGCAACTTCACATACCATCAGCTTTCCTAGCAGATGTCCCGGAGACTGATTATGGATCCATCTTGTCCAATGCCCATTGAGCCCACGATGATGAAATCAGGCATGTTGAACAGCCACACAAAACAAACATGTGGATCCTGACTCAAGACGCTAAGAAGTCCACATCAAGAGACAAGTTCAGTGCCCAAGCCATTTCCAGCTACCATGGAAACCAAGTGCTCTGGCAGCACATATGTCTGAAAGTGGATGTGACACCTATGGATCTCAGTGTGTTGGTGAATGGCAACTTGCCGAAGGAGCAGCACAGCTCTTCCAGTGCCAAAATGACTCCACCTGCCTCAGGAACTTCACATACCATCAGCTTTCCTAGTAGATGTCCCGGAAACCGAGTTGGGTCAAATCTCGTCCAATGCCCATTGAGCCCACGATGATCATATCAGGCATGTTGAACATCCACACAAAACAACCATGTGGATCCTCACTCAAGGCGCTAAGAAGTCCACATCCAGAGACAAGTTCAGTGCCCAAGCCATTTCCAGCTACCATGGAAACCAAGTGCTCTGGCAGCACATATGTCTGACAGTGGATGTGACACCTATGGATCTCAGTGTGTTGGTGAATGGCAACTTGCCGAAGGAGCAGCACAGCTCTTCCAGTGCCAAAACGACTCCACCTGCCTCAGGAACTTCACATACCATCAGCTTTCCTACCAGATGTCCCGGAAACCGAGTTGGGACCCATCTTGTCCAATGCCCATTGAGCAAAAG